>NW_022605572.1:398849-398982 GCF_008692095.1 Etheostoma spectabile
AAACTCTTGACACAATTATAGATGAGACACAATCAGGCTTCATGAGGAATAGGCACATATCTAACAATATTAGACTAGTTTTAGAAGAAGAAGACCGGGATGTGCTGGAGGGTTTGATGCGCTACTTGAAAAG
>NW_022605572.1:398992-399088 GCF_008692095.1 Etheostoma spectabile
TAAATAAAAACTTTTCTTTGATATATTGTCTTGTTTAGTTAAAGTAACAGTGTGCAATATTGGAAACGACATAAAGCCCCTAATAGCCCTTAATAT
>NW_022605572.1:399101-399223 GCF_008692095.1 Etheostoma spectabile
GTGAGAATAGTGCAGAGAGTAGATAATCTGTTGGTGTCTGGCTAGATTTTTTTTAAATGTCCCGTTTATTCCGGACACACACTCCGGACTCTTGTTTGCTAACAACGTAGTGATCCGACCAA
>NW_022605572.1:399233-399359 GCF_008692095.1 Etheostoma spectabile
TGCAGGTTTCCACGTCACCTTTTGGGATCGGCTCAGCTCGCTTGGAACCTCGACTGATGTAGTACTAAAAAAAAGTCCCTGGTAGCAGGTCCCAGGGACTTTTTTTTGTAATGGAAAACCAAAAAA
>NW_022605572.1:399369-399498 GCF_008692095.1 Etheostoma spectabile
GTAGAGTCGAGGCGAGTCAAGTAGATACCACGCAGTGGAAAACCGCCATAAAAGGTAGAGTGTTACTTACCAAGGCTGACCGGCTCACATACGCAGCTCTCTCTTTACACCTGGACAGTAACATTTGTA
>NW_022605572.1:399508-399600 GCF_008692095.1 Etheostoma spectabile
TAGAATGCTTTTTGACTTCATCTGGAAAAATCTTACCCATTATATCAAAAGAAGTCTTTTAAGATTAACTGGGCTAAGCATTTTCTTAAAAA
>NW_022605572.1:399610-404290 GCF_008692095.1 Etheostoma spectabile
ATCTGGAATTTTATTCCCCACTATATATTCTCTCGCTAGATTTATTTTGAACTGTAGCTATAATGTAGACAAACTCCTCGAAAAACTGTCCACCTTCCACAAGCAGGTCCTTTTAGCATGGTGTCTAATTTATAAGCATAACTTCTCACCTCACAGATACTTAATCTGGTATAACAGAGATATATTATATAAAAACAAATCACTCTTCTTTGAGAGTTGGTACTATTCAGATTCTGCGGGTGGATCAGCTTTTAATGGAGAGGGGCAACTTTTCACTTACAGTGAGTTTTTATCAACATAAACATTCCTGTTATGCAGAGAATTCACAATTGTATTTGACGCCATTCCATCAGGCACGATAATGCTTTTTAGATATACTGTAGACTTCCTCCTACTGCTGTCCCCCCCCCCCCCCCCCCCCCCCCCATGTTTCTTCAGATATGCTGGTAGACTTCCTCCTACTGCTCCCCCCCCCCCCCCGATGTCTTCAATATGCTGGTAGACTTCCTCCTGCTGCTGTCCACCCCCCCCCCGATGTTCTTCAGATATGCGGGTAGACTTCCTCCTACTGCTGTCTCCCTCCCCGATGTGGCTGAATCACCAGTTGGAAAAATATGTTTTTCCCAACTTCCTCGAAATAATAGGAACGTCTGTGCTTTATTTCAGAGAGAAATTGTTTCAACTCCAAATGTTACATTTTATTGGAACCGATTTGTTAATGATATTGACTGGAAAAAGGTTTGGATGATTCCTCACAAATACCTGATAGTGAACAAGGTTAAAGAAGTGTCGTTTAGAATAATTCACAGATATTACCCCCCCAGTCATTACATGCTGAAATTTAAAAGAGACATCAATGCAAACTGTTCTTTCTGTGAAGATCACCCAGAAACTGTTTTACACCTTTTTTGGTATTGTTCATACTCCAGAAGATTTTGGCAACACCTCAGCAGATTTATCATTGACCGTATCTATAAAGACTTTGCCTTATTATGGGAAAATGTTGTATTTTGTTTTTATAGAACTCAAAGTAAAGAAAAGATATTTTTTATTATAAATTTATTAATCCTTTTGTCCAAATTTCAGATTCACAAATGTAAATTCAGTTCTAAAAAAACTAATTTTATTCTTTTTTTCCATGATGTTGTGCATTATATAGGCCTAAATCTGATTTCGAGCTCCCATAACAAAAAGGCAGCTAAAACTGTCAGCATATGGTCCTCATTATCTCTCTAATGACCTTTAAGCTTTCCCTGGCAAATTGTATTGTATTATTATGTTTTTTGTGTTTGTATTTTTTACTTTCGTGTGTCGTTGGTGTTCTGTTTTGTATTTTTTGCAATAAAGATGGCATTTAAAAAAAAAAAAAAAAAAACACACACACAAATCTAACCGGCATGCAACGGGCTCCGATCGGCGGTGATCGATTCTGCGCAGACCTCTGGCACTGCCGGAATCCTCCAAGAAGAAGAAGAAGACCCGCCCTACGTTCTATTCAAGTGCTAGGATTGGCCTGGTTACCGTGTTTGCGCGAGGTTGCGGAATCTGATTTGTTCAGGTCCTGACCAATGGGCTATCCTGACCTCTACTCGAGGCAAGGAACTCAATGCATAACCATAACCAATCGGGCTGCTACTATAGACAGTTAAAGAAAGGGCTGCTACGCAGGGCGGATCTTGCCAAAAAATAATGTGGGATGACATATGTTGCACAGGATCAATTGTTTGGTTCTTCTCTAGGGCCAGTAGCCAGTAAAGTTAGCAGTTAGCTGTTAGCTAGCTAGCTAGCTAGCAGTGCCAAGAAATCTACAACGAGGATAACAAACGTCTGTGTACAATCGGAGGTAACGTTACTGTTTCTGTTAACTTTGTGTCTACGTCGTCTGAAAACATAAATGATAAAGGCTAATTTAGCTCATTTAAGTATCTCAACACATTCAACTTCGGACAGCATGCAAAAAAAGTTTTATAGCCTGTCTCAGAACTGTGTGCTATAATGTCATTGGCTTTGAGACGCTTTAATCGCGTAAGTTTGATCGCGAGGCGAGATCATATATGTTTTCGCCTTACACTCGCCGCTGTAGAGTTGTAACGTGAGGAACCAGCAGCACTTTGCACTAGCTATCTCTGTTATCTTCTCTCTTAAGTTAGGGTGTAAAGTCCACACTAAACGATACGTTAAAGTGTGATAATACATTTGTGACACACACTGTTGTGTCAAAGGATGACAGTTTCATACTGAAGCATGGACTTCCATTTTCACATTAGACTTTTTTGTAAGGTCCAAAGGAAAGATGATTTTTAGCTTAGCTAATTTCATGTAAATCGGATGATGTTTTTTCATAGGGTACCAGGTGGATTTCCTTTAGCCAGCCACGAGGGGGCGTTATGTCTTTGAACCAATATCGGCCTGTAGATGTCGTTAGGGTTGGACTTTTATGAATCCTGAAAAGTTTTTTACACTCACTCTTTCTGTTTCGATTGTGAAATACTGGCCGCCCTGCCATGGCCATGCCCTATGACCAAAAGTTTTTCTTTTAATAACTTTTCATCTTTCACATCTTAAGATGGCACCGACCAAATTTTAAGTTGATCGGATGAAATGGAGTTTGTTAAAGTACGACATGTGGAAATTGCCAAAGACAACATTGAATTCAAAATGGCGGATTTCCTGGCGGTTTAAACATAGACAGTTAAAGAAATGGACCAACAGATCCCGTTGTTCTGGACAGAGACCAGTGAAGGATATTAGAAGCATTTTTCCAATGAATGCTGAGCGTTACTGTGCAGCCTGAGCTTGACGACATACAGTAAATGTGACGTGAGCAACCTGTCTGAAAGTTGTAAGTCTGGTAGCTGTGCCAAGAGAAATCTCAACCATTCCAAATCTTGCAGAGACGAAAAGCGTAGGTATATGTTAGGAGATAACATAGGCACAGGCAACAACTATTGCTAATTAAAATGCTAGTTAACATTAGTAATTAAACCTAAACAGCTAATGTAAGTCGTAACTGTGTGCAAGCTTCTGCTGGCAATACAGTGATTTGTCATGCAACAGCAAGTTGCTTGATTATGACACAATCATTAACCTATTTTTACAAAAAATTCTGCTACGGAACCATAACGTGAGATACAAGGTAATTGTGCTTTTATACATTGTCGTGTTTCTTTAGAAATAAATAATGGACAAATGGTCTTTAAACGCTTCAGATGTAAAGTTATTTGCTGTCAAAGTGACGTAAAAATGAATGGCGGTCAATGGAATGCTACCGGCAGGTCAGTACTTTGTATCTTTAAAATGGCAAGCTACGCTTAGGGAGGAGAGGCTTACCCCCTTGGGCTTACCGGCCATTCTAGTGGCACCAGAAAGCACAAGCTCATCCTGGTTCCAGACTCGGGGACACCATAGCAACTGCCATGGCACAGTGACACACTGTCACAGCTGGACTCTGTGATCTCCCATCCCAATAGTGGGAGATCACAAAGTCTAACCCAATAGTTACAATAAGTAACTATGCTAATGTTACAGTAAACAGGAAAAATCACTGGGAAATTCACCTTCTGTTATGTCTTTTTTAAATAGAGCTTTATTAGTTTTTTTTTAGAAAATACAAGTTATTACAGCAGGCAGCATATCATACCAGAGAGAGAAAAAAAACAACAAAATTAACTAATGAACGGACCAGTGCAAAATAAGCAAGAAAAGTGCATCCAGTGCAAAGAGTCTTTCGTTAAGTGCAGAAAAGTCTTTCATAAAGTGCTGTATAGTATATCACAAAGTCAGTATATTCCGAGCAAAGAGTTGTTTGTGGTCCAAAGTTCTTTTTAGTTCAGTGACCACCTGTTTCCACACGTCATCACTGTTTATAACAGTCTGTTGAAAGACCATACAGCATCTTGTCTTCCATAACTTAAAACATACAATACATACGGTAATTTATAACAGTTCCTTGTGCTTTTGGGGTCTATAATACAGTACATTACAGTTTTATATGAAAGCTCAAATCTTACACCAAACACTTTTAACTTGGCTCAGTGATTGTCTTGTTTTGTCTGTCTGTCTGTGTAGATGCCAGGTGCTGGTCCATGGGTGTGAGCCGACTTGATGTATTTTACAGAAGGCTGCTCCTCACCAAACTCTTCATTGGGGGATGGGGGAAGCCTGAAGACCTCAAAAGGTATGGAAAAACAGAACAAAACCAAATACTGTTAGAAATATCTGGAGAGTATAGAAGCTTGTCATCATGGGAGCAGCCTCTTCCAACTCTTCCTGGAGAAGTTCCTTAGGCAGCCGGAAGATGTCGTCCAACCAGCATGTCCTGGCTCAGGTCTGTAGGCTCCTCTCGGGCCAGTGTTTATCAAACCATTTTAAAAAATTTGGCATTAGCAAAACTTCCCTTTCAATCAGCTTGTGGAAATTGGACTGGGTGTGTACTAAACTGTACACACATTGTACTGCTACGTTCACAGTTATAACCTTACAGCTTAATATTAACCAATGCATCATACAATACACATGCATGGTTTTATGTCTCAAATTATGCACTGAGGAAAAAAGTAGGGCCCCCTTTGGCAAGTATCACAACTTGGAAACGCTTATTGTAGCCAGCCAAGAGTCTTTCAATTCTTGTTTAAGGTATCTTCGCCTATTCTTCCTTCCAAAAGTCTTCCAGTTCTTTGA
>NW_022605572.1:404300-404388 GCF_008692095.1 Etheostoma spectabile
CTGTCTGTCACGCACTGCTCTTTTAAGGTCTATTCATGGATTTTTAATTAAGTATAGGTCAGGAAATTGTGAAGGCCATGGCAAAACC
>NW_022605572.1:404398-404507 GCF_008692095.1 Etheostoma spectabile
GCCTCTTGATGTAATCCACCGGGGATTTTGAGTTGTGTTTAGGATCATTATCCATTTGTAGAAGCATCCTCTCTTTAACTTCAGCTTTTTCACAGATGGCATCAAGTTA
>NW_022605572.1:404517-404699 GCF_008692095.1 Etheostoma spectabile
TCCAAAATTTGCTGAAATTTTATTGAATCCAATTTTCCTTCTACTTGTGAAACGTGCCCTGTGCAACTGGCTGCAAAATAACCCCAAAGCATGATTGATCCCCCCCATGCAGTTGGACAGAGGTTCTTTTCATTGAATTCTGTGCCCTTTCTTCTCCTACCTTTGCTCATTCCGGCCAAAAA
>NW_022605572.1:404709-404859 GCF_008692095.1 Etheostoma spectabile
TTTTAACCTCATCTGTCCACAGAACTTGTTCCCACAATGCATCAGGTTTGACTATATGTTCATTAGGAAACTTCAAAAGCTGATTTTTTGTGGTGAGTACGTACAGGTTTTCTTCTGATGACTCTTCCATGAAGACCATATCTGTACAAG
>NW_022605572.1:404869-404991 GCF_008692095.1 Etheostoma spectabile
TAGTGGAATGGTGTACCACAACTCCAGTGTCTGCCAGGTCTTTCTGTATGGATCGTGTAGTCAAACGTGGGTTAGGACTTGGTTTTCTCACAATCCTGCGAGCTGTTCTGTCTGATATTTTT
>NW_022605572.1:405001-406228 GCF_008692095.1 Etheostoma spectabile
CTTCCAGATCTTGCTTTAACTTCCCCTGTTCCTGATGAACATTTAATTGCTTCAAGACTCACACTACACAATGCAACCTGCATTAGTTTAATCAATAACAAATGAACGAGATCAACAAAATTCTTAATGATCAATTATTGATTGTTTATTAATCATGCCCATCCCTAATACTGTATACGGGTGCGTTACGGGAGAAGCTGGAGAGGCATTGGTGAGCTGAACTTACGGTGTTTTGCTGCCTTTATCCTGACTAAGGAATCGTTTTACAAAGTCTATAGACTACCACGTTGTTGTTGGCATTCAGAGTAAAATACTCCCACACTTTAAAAGACCGTGTGCAAGCCTTTTTCTCAACGCGTTGTTGCTGGAGGCAGCCATGTTATTTTTAGACGCAACGTGTTGGCGCAAATTATTTGTGTTTGACGTAATCAACGTTGTTGACAAATCGTCCCAGGCCTAGTCAACATCAAACTAATTGTGTAAATTCATCATTGTATAGATTTGAGATCACACCATGCAGCCAGTTCAGATGCTGTTGTGGAATCAGTGATGAATTAGATGGAACTGTACAGATGAACTGATATGTCCCCCTCCTTGTTTGTGTTTTGCAGAATCTTTGAGTTCCGTAAGATCATTGGAGACAGAGAGAGGTGCAGGTCCCTGGTGCCTAAGGACTATCCAGTTTACATAAACAAGGTACTGAATCTGTTCTCCCTTTATTGCTCTCTACAATAGTTTTTTGTTTTCTCACAAATATGTTTGAATGTGTGTGCCTTTGTGTTCAGACAGAGGAGCACGCTGACTGTAAGATCCACGATGGTTTCTTCATTTCTCCTCTGGAGCATTTGGTTCCTGGAATCTTGCCGCCAGAGGCTGTCAAAGCCAGGTAGAGAACATTACGTTGTCCTTTACTTCTTCTTAGATCAGATTAGATTCAACTTTATTGTCATTGTGCAGTCTACAAGTACAAAGACAGCAAAATGCAGTGCTAAGGCTTATTCACTTATATAAAGAAATCCTAAAGTTAAATGTAATACCTACTGGACCCTTCCTTTCCATACATTTTAAGACTTTATCACTACTGAGTTCTAACCGGTTCCATCAGCAAAACACTTTAACTTAAATTTAATATACATTTATTGTAAAATAGCACAACTGGCTTTGTCTTTATCAATGCAACATAATTTAGACACACACACACACACACACACACACACACACACACAC
>NW_022605572.1:406238-407500 GCF_008692095.1 Etheostoma spectabile
ACACACACACACACACACACACACACACACACACACAAACATGAATGTTCGTTTCATTCTACTGCTAGGCCTTTGTAGTAGCTTCAGCAGTGGTGAGTAGTGTTAGCAAAGAAAGGCATTCGGCTTCTGACACACCAAGTTGTACGCCTCACGGTTATTTCCAGAGGCAGGCCTCAGCCATGGTTCAAACTCCTTGGATCCGGAGCATAACATACGGTCTATGCAGCCAAGACGTCATCTAAACGTTCCTCGCCGCACTGTGGAGAGAGGTCTTCTAATGCGAGACTGAACAGCAATACCTACATGTCGCACTATAGCCACATGTAAGAATTTGGAATAGTTTGATTACATGGTTACCATGCTTTATTAACTTTTATTCTGTTTTTTTTTTATAGACCAGAGAGGTATTGTAAAACTTGTGAAGTGTTGTCATGTGTTTACACTGTGCATGGCAACGCTAGCATATCCTAATTTATTTTTAAATGTATTTAAAATTAAACCAAATTAGCTAACGTAAGCATTAGCAAGGGATAGCTGTTTTGCAATTTATATAATATAGAGCACATATGTCAGAGTCAAGGCCCGCGGGCCACATCCGGCCCGCGAGAAGGTTTTTTACGGCCCCTGGGATGATCTTGATTTATTATTAGAACCGGCCCGCAGACCGCAGCAAGCCGGCAGCCCGCAGATCTTTTACACACACCAATACTACATTTCCCACAATGCAACGGTGACGCACCGAGCAGTAGCCTGCTTCATTTCAATATTATTGGCACAGCAGTCGTCAGCATCACAGTAAAATAAACTTTCAGATACCCATCAAAATGGCAAAACGGAAGGTGGACACTGAGAACCGGGGGTTTCAAACAAGTGGAGTCGGATATAGTTCACGAGGTAGCTGGAAAACCTGTGTCTTCTTTGTGTAAGAAGTGTGGCGGTACTGAAAGAGTATAATCTGAGACGACATTATGAAACGAAACACGCGGACAAAAACAAGAATAGGACATGGACAAAGGCTACAAAAGGCAGAGGAATTAAAACGAGGCCTCAAATCTCGACAGCTCTGTTCAAAAAAGCCAAATCACAGGCCCGGCTCTGTCAAGCCAGTTTTATTTGCGACAACGAGCGCTAAATCAGCCCGGCCATTTACGGAGGGGGATTTCATCAAAAACTGCATGATTAAAGTTTTAAATGACGCATATAGTCTAGTGACTAGACTAAAAATTTTTCAATGAACATTCGAACAGTCCGGCCCTCGGCTT
>NW_022605572.1:407510-410132 GCF_008692095.1 Etheostoma spectabile
TTTTTATTTGGCCCTCCGTCCATTTGACTTTGACACCCCTGATATAGAGACTAGACAAACAGAATTAAGTTTAATAAAACACGTTAACTATGTAACCAGGCTGTATTGTGACATTTTAGGTGTATTCGGATGACATGTTGAATGCATAGACTGTATCCATGCTGGTCCAACGTTAGATTGCTTGTGAAGGGTGACGTCACACAAGGCTATATGCTAGTGCAATAATGTATTGGAACTCTCTAGGTGTTGAGCTTTGTGTTAAATCACTTTATCCACACAATAATATCCTAGTGATGGTCATGTTATTTGAACGTGGTTGAATTGCTGTAGGATTTTAAGGACCAGGTGTAAAATACACGGCCAACCACTGGTGGCAACAGATGATTTTGTGCATTTGTATTCGATATGTGCCATATTAACAAAATTGTTGACTTGCTAGTTTATGATCATGAGTAACATCACAACAAATGCACGTGGACAGCTGTCTATATTTATGACAGCGGTGTATATCTAGGGGCGTCACATACCAAAAAATATACAATACTTATACACATATATACAATTTTACCCAATGTTACTTTAAAATCAAAGCATATTAATGTAGTGAATCTAATAAAAAATAATTCAAATCAAAGGAAATTCAATTCAATTTCAATTCAATTTTATTTATAGTATCAATTCATAACAAGAGTTATCTCAAGACACTTTACAGATAGACCACACTCCAGAATTTACAAGGACCCAACAGTTCTAGTAGTTTCCTCCAGAGCAAGCAACAGTGCGACAGTGGCGAGGAAAAACTTCTTTTAGGCGAAACCTCGGTCAGACCCAGGCTCTTGGTAGGCGGTGTCTGACGGCCGTTGGGGTTAGATGAAGATGGCAATACAAAAATAGAAAAAATTAGTAGTTTGTAGCAGTTCTTGTGGTAGTTCCTGGCATAGCAGGACGCTGTGCGCATTACAAGGCACAGCAGACGTAGCAGGGACGTAGCATGACGTAGCAGGACTAGCAGGACGTAGCAGGGCACCGCAGTGTAGCAGTTGAACATGGCATCACAGAACGTGTAGCGGAACCATGGCAATAGCTGCTACCCTGATTTCGGAGCCTCTCTGATCCAAGGGAACATGCTGGGGAAAAAAGAACATAAGGACTCCGGGGAATGACTCCCCAGAAATAGGTTAGTAACAAGCATTTCTGGGACATGGATGCACATAAATAGGTGCATGAATGGATTGCTAGGAAAGGTTGATGGAGAAATTGAATGTCAGGGTTTATATTGTTCCATGTCTAAGGTGCCATGTATGTTTACGGTGGCGTAGGGACAAAGAAACCGATGGGGTACATTGGAAGTAGTGAGGTGTTCGAATTGCGGTCAGTTGAGGCACCTTGGTAGATCAGTATGGACTACCCAAGGGTTCAATATTAAAATAAATAAATAAGACATAATTTAAATAAATTATACGACAGAATAATGCAATATTACAATGGAATTGTGAAATTATTCAATAAATATTCGAAACCACTGAAAATAGAAAATCCTGCTTCTTTTTACAATACCAGAGTTTATTGCAGGTGATTTGTTTTATTTCTTGAAATTTTTATTTTCAAATGTGTTTCCAGTGTTAATCTACACTATTTCTCCCACAAAATAATGAGGTATGTTATTTCATAATGCCGCCTTTTATCACAAAGTGTTTGTCAATCAAGATGATCATTTATAGTAAGTTATGGTGCAGTAAATGTAGTGTGCATTGTTCCTGTTAAATTAATCATAACATAAATCACTAACGCCAGCCACATCTAGCTTTGCCTAATGAGTTTCACACAGCCAAATAAGTTATAAGTGGTCATCACTCATGGTATTTTTTGTTTTTTGAACTATCCAAGTGAGTCCTCAGTGTTTGTGTTGTTTCAGGTTCCAGTTTGTAGTTCCTAAGAGGTGGCAGAAGAACAGACCAGTATGTGTCCACTTGGCAGGGACTGGAGACCATGTAAGGTTCTATACATTTTAACTTAACATAACTTGAACCTTAAAATGTACAAATTGCAGAGAGCGGTAGAGCGGGCGCCCATGTACAGCGCTTTACTCCTCAACGCAGCAGCCCCGGGTTCGGCTCCAACCTGCGGCCCTTTGCTTCATGTCATTCCCCCAATATCTCCCCTTTCATGCTGTCCTATCAAGTAGAGGCCTCAAAATGCCAAAAAAGTGTACAAATTCCGCCAAGCAGGAAATGAGGGTCGCAGGTTCAAGTCCTTGTACATACCAAAGTACGGAGTGTGGATTGGTAGCGGGGTGCTTTTGAGCAAGGCACAGTACCCCAACCACTTAGAGCTGAAAAAGCTGGTCCAGCTGGCAGGCCACTCACTCTGACATCTCTCCATATGTGCATGATTAGGTTCTGGGTGTATGTCAGGCCTGTGTGTAGTGATTACTAACAAAACAGATACAGGGAGGTGTTCAGCTGAATTCTTGGCATATTGCTATCTTGCAGCAGCAGAAAGTGTTGGGCCATTGACCAACAAAAACCTGATCTAAAGTCAATAACGCAGCATTTCACACTATATTTCACACCACACACACACACACACACACACACACACACACACACACACACACACACA
>NW_022605572.1:410149-413360 GCF_008692095.1 Etheostoma spectabile
ACACACACACACACACACACACACACACACACACACACACACACACACACAGGGAAGCTTAGAAATAAAAATATTATGGTGCAAACCCTCCATCATAATAGTGTACCAAGGTACAAACGCACCTGGCTGTTAAAGGGAATGGGAGATAACACTCTGATTGGTTTAATGCATGTTATGCCCAAAACGCACCTGTGAATTAATGAAGACACTAAGTACAACCCACGCCCCCAGCGCACAGACTCTTTTTTTTGTTTGGACACGCCCTAAATGCACCTCCGCCAGGCGCTTCACGTCTTGTGCTTAGATTTTTAAAATAGGACCCTAAAGCTGCTTTGTAACCACACTGAGAAAATAAAGTGTTTAACAACCAGTATGATTTTTTTGGGGTACATGTGTTTACCAAGTGACCCTCTTCCTTGTTACCTATTCATAAACTATTTATACATCAGCTTGAATCATGATATCAACCTTACCACCTTGTAGCAGTAGAACCCTGGACAGATTGTTTTTTTATTTTTTATTAATTGTATCCACTTTCTGACTCTTGATTATTCATGTGTGTGTTTGCCTAGTTTTTCTGGCGCCGTCGGACCCTGATGGCCAGGCCCATGGTCAAAGAGGCAGGAATGGCTTCACTGCTTCTTGAAAATCCGTATTATATCCTTGTAATGTCTTTTCACATCTGCTTCCTGTCCTTTTTTATTTTTCTTGATAAAAGGCAATCCCTGATAAACTATATATTTGTTTTACTACTGTGCTTCAGGTATACTAAGGTCATGGCCACTTTTTTAGTGATATACTGTAAGTACGACAAATTTTATTATTATTATTTTTTAAACATTTATGTCTTTTCAGTTTGAAAAGTTTGAAAAAGTTCAGTTTGAGTTTCAGTTTAAATCACAAATTATAGCATTTTCCCCCAATTTGGTCATTTGGAACATGAACAAATTATTAGGTTTATAAATGGTCAAATGCCAAATGATGGGTTGCCACTCCTTTAAGGGGCACTTCATTGACATCAATCTTTATGTGTAAAATGTGTGGAGCATCCCTTTAAATGTATGTATTCAGTATTTACCCAATTATTTGAATACTTAGTAGGCTAACATGTTGCTACTGCTTTGGAAGCAACACAATGTTGAAGACAGTATCAGTGCGTCTTGATGAAAAAAGCACATTAATCAATAAACATAAATAAGAATATGCTATTGCTCAGAGCAGGCACACACATGGGTCTGGCTAGAGGAAAGAATTTAGAAATCTGCTCTAAACATCTGAATTCCATCCTCTGATCATATGTTTGTTCTTGTTATGTTAATCTGATGTATGGTAATGTACAGTATGTCTGTAAAAAACGTTATTCCTTGACTGACCTTTTACATGGCTATCGTAAACCCAAAGACCAACTGTAAGTTCCCATTCACACACTAGTGGCTAGCTTGATTGATTGACTGATTACCAATTTAGAAATTAGTTAGTTTTGCAAATACAGACAGAAGTAGAAAATAAAGCTTTCAGTTTCAAAAATGAAACGCAAATGAGAAAATTTAAGGAATTCTAAAACAAAAAATCTGACTGAGGATCTTTAGATTGGATTTGTTTGCTTACATACATGACATTATGCTAACATTTGATTTTGATTCTTTACTAAAAATAAAAACTAAAATCTAAAAGCAAAAAATGTGAATAGTCAGTAGTTTATCAGGTTCTGGAAGATTCTGCTTATTTGTTTTGTATGATGCTGTCTTTAGTACCGCAATCATCTGTACTCTAGCACAGACAGAAATACTGTGCACCTGTGTTTGTATACGATACAACCTAAAAGATAATAGTTTTTTTTACGCTGATACAGACATTGATATTTGAGAGTTAGAAAAAATGTAATGACAATATTATATTATATTAATATTCCATATTCCTGTTTTTACATAAACATGCACTATTTGTCTGGGACATACTGGGAAAAAAAGGGATCAGCAGAGAAATTAATTAGGTTACAGGATTGCTTTGAGACATTTCTAGGGATGGTTTGATGCTTTTTTTCCCCCACATGATTGTTATAATTCAAGTGGATTATGTTACAGGAGTGATTTGAGACATTTCTAGGGATGGTTTAAAGCTTTTTTTTTTCCTCCTCATGACTGTTGGAATTCATTCTAACTGATGTAAATACAGGCTACAAACTGCTCAGAGCCACTTGTCAAGACCACAGGGCTTGATGGTTAAATAAATAAAGTAAACAGGGACATTGTTTGTGAGTATTTTAGGCGGTCCAGTCTAAAGAATGTGTCAGACCTGTTTGTGATGGGAGGGGCTTTGATCCTGGAGTCAACAGTGCTTCTTCGTTGGCTGGAGAGAGAAGGTTACTGGCCACTAGGAATGACTGGCATCTCCATGGGAGGATATGTGAGTCACCAATACACACATTCTTTTATCTTGTTTATTTAGTCAGTTTTCACTTTGATTTCCATTTTATTAAACCTATATTTTCTACCAGTATTGCACTAAATAATAACTACATCCTGGAGACCCATAATCCCCAGGACCTTCCTTTTTAAATGTGAAAGTAAATATTTTCCATGCAAGCATGCATACAAATAAAAGTGTGTCAAATATAAAACAGAATCCTATCCAAAGCTCATATTTTCCATGTGTGTCTTTGTGTCCAGATGGCGTCCCTGGCAGTAACTAACTGGCCAAAGCCCATCCCTCTGATCCCCTGTTTGTCCTGGTCTACTGCCTCTAGTGTCTTCACCACGGTAACACCCTTTCTACTTGACATAGATCAATAAGGCGAAATTCAGCTTATAGACCATATTCAAGTGTATATCATGGCCATACATTGTAGTAGAGGTGCTTTAATTTTTACTCTCCTTAATGGTTGATATAAGCTGTGTCACTGTGCAATCAAACTGCAGCTTGTTTAGATACATTGTACACGAACTCTGTGACAATGGTCTAAAGTCTGAAAAGATATTAGAATTCTCTGCATATCCTATGGCTTTGAATCTTTAGACATGCCAGAAAAGGACATTTGGTAACTTGAAGGTTTCATCCATACATCTTGAAATGTTAACATTTGGTTTTTAACAGACAATTAAAAATTTCTATTTTTCCAATTAATTTCTCCAATGGGATACAAGCCTTTCATGACCTGTCTGTCAATAATACTACTAATAATAATAATAATAATAATAATAATAATAATAAT
>NW_022605572.1:413370-415021 GCF_008692095.1 Etheostoma spectabile
ATAATAATAATACATTTTATTTAACAGCGCCTTTCTAAGCACCCAAGGTCGCTTTACAGACAATAAAAGACAGAAACAGGGAAAAGAAAAGTGTAAACAGCTATAATAATAAAAAAATGACAGGAACAGTGTATTTACAAATAAGCAAGCTGGAACAGAATAACAATAGACAAGTTTATTTCCTCAATTGTTTGTTTAAATAATAGAACACAATTATCCATTATAATAAACGGCAATCTTTTTTTGTTTCTTTTTTTTATAGCCTAGAAATGCATTTATAGCCTACATGCCCAGAGACAACAGATGGTAGCCTATATGGACTGTTTTTATGTCTGGTGCAATACATTTGTTGTACCTGCCAATGAATGAAAATTATAAGTGTTGATATTTCCCCTTAAGTCTAAATAACATGCTATTATTTATTATTTACACATAAGCTATGTTAAAGAGAGACCTATCTCTCTGCCCTTTCAGATGCTGTTCCTACTCCTCCTACTGCTGCCCAGCGAGCTCGCAAACGTTAAGCCTGCAATTGCTTGTGGAGCTTTTTTAACTCCGAAAGGCAAATAACCACAGGTTGCTGTTTATCTTATAATGGATAACTATGTTTTGTTATTTGAACAAATAAACCATGAATCTATTGAGAGACTTCCAGCTGACAGCGGGGTCTGTGAGCATAACTGGCCGGCCAGCGAGCAAGCAATCCCAGCTACCACCAACTGGCTTTCACATCAGACTGGAGCTTCTAAAGTCCGAAAACGTGTAAAAAAAGTCTCCAAAAAAATTTAGTGATTAAATAGCAGACAAAAATTTTAAAAAGTTTCCAGTTGTTTGCTGCTGCTACAATGGCAAACTCTCAATCTAGATTCTAGAATTGATTTGCTTTTGAGAAACATAATTTCTATGCATAAGTATTTAGTGCTAGAAATTCAATGGCTTTTTAATTTCAAAATCCGATGAAACTGATTTGCTTCCATAGTCCATATTTGATTTGCTTCCATAAGCTTTTGTAGCAACTCATTTGGAAATGGCTTAAACACAGACGTTCATTAATATCAAAATGTTATGCATTAAAGCATAGAGTATTGTATTAAGAAAGTCTGGGACATAGGTTTGACAGAGGTAAAAGCAGCTAATCCAAAAAGAAGCTAAGAGGTAAAGTAGTTATCATGGTGGGGAACATTAGACCATAACCTTTTTTGTACCAGGTTGTAACAGTTTATTTTTTCTGTAAAGTTGGGCATTTTACCAGGATTGACTCACTTTTGGAACCAACCTCAAGTGGTAATTTATGACATTGCAGTTTTTGTCACTTATTTTTCAGCACCGGAGATTGGTTAAAAAAAGCTGTGTGTCTGTGTTTGTGTGTAGGGTGTACTGAGTAAAGCAGTGAACTGGAGAGAGCTGGAGAAGCAGTATGCAATTAACTCAGTGTATGAAGAGGAGATCATTAAGTTGTTGGAGTACTGTGGGGTATGTTATCCTTTAATTCTTTTCACAGATCACATACTGATACTCGTACATAGGGATTGAAGAGATCTAGAATTTCTTTGGACTTCTTATATTAACCAGGGAGGTAGAAGGTCATATAAAGTTTGATAAGAATATAAACTAGAACTGCACGCAGTTTCAACGGGGTCCAAGCCTCCCC
>NW_022605572.1:415031-415146 GCF_008692095.1 Etheostoma spectabile
AGTCGTCCCCAGCGACCCGGGGAGCGCACCAATCACTACAACATTGTGAGGACCGCCTCAGGAGTGGGCCTATATGGTATCCATCAAATTTTGTAAAATTTGGATGAGCGGTTCA
>NW_022605572.1:415156-415236 GCF_008692095.1 Etheostoma spectabile
ACTTGTTGTATTTGTAGCGCCCCCTAGTGGCCAATGTTCGTGAAATTTGCATTTCACAGCCCTGCTGTGTGAACCGCGTA
>NW_022605572.1:415246-415591 GCF_008692095.1 Etheostoma spectabile
ATTACTGCGGTGCACGCATCCTCGGCTTGGACCCCTAAAAATGCCAATGAATTAGTGTAAATGCAGGGTTTGACATTAAAGTGCTCATATTCTGCTCATTTTTAGGTGCATAATTGTATTTAGAGGTTGTACCAGAATTGGTCTTCTAGCTTGTTCGTTGCAGAGCATGAGGGAGTGCCATGCTAGCAGCTAGACTAGCATTAGAACGTGTCTGACAAATTGAAACACGTTCGTCACGGAAGTAAAGGCTGGACTACAATTGAGCAGCTTGTTAACAGTGTTTTCTCTGGAAGATGGTAAGTCCCTTTGAGATGGACTTTGGGCTTTTTCACTTTGTAAACCTAT
>NW_022605572.1:415601-415764 GCF_008692095.1 Etheostoma spectabile
CAAAAAAGATATATAACACAATAAAGGAAAGGGGAAAAAGCCCAAAAGTAGAATATGGGCACTTTAAGCATGGCGTGATGACCCGTTGCCACAAAAAGTTACTTTTTGGCCAGCAAATATCCCCAGTATCGAGAGAAACTCGATAAATCTCTCTCTCTCTCTC
>NW_022605572.1:415774-417845 GCF_008692095.1 Etheostoma spectabile
CTCTCTCTCTCTCTCTGCCATTTAATGCCATTTATAATCCTCCATTTTGTTCCTCAGATTTCTCTATTTGACAAAAAAACGCTGCGTAGTGATAGCCAATAAGGAGTTGGCTTCAGCCTTTCCCCATCTTTGTTTACGGTCATAAACCACTTTCTGTTCGAGCCACTTAAAACATAAACCACTTTCTGTTCGAGCCACTTAAAACATAAACCACTTTCTGTTCGCGGAGCTGTGTTGATAGCCCCCATCACTGTTTTAGAATGCGGTCTCGTCATGAACATCGACTGCATTCTCAGTGTTGGCTCGGTTTCAGACAAAGAGGACTGGATTTTATTTAAGAACCACAACACCGGTGAGATCGCTTAATTGCCTACAAATCCAAATGTGTAACGTTGCTAAACTGCAAGCGATTCAAAGAAGATTAGCAACGGCCTCTGGCGTGGATCACAACCAAATTTGGGCTTTGTCTCTAGCATGTTTAATGCCACTATTCCATCATACACACTGATCTTAATTATTGCATGTTTTAATGAGTTTGCCTCCCTGATTGTAAATATTGTGAATTATTGTTAAAGCAAATTGGGCTTCTTGTGTTTTTTAGCCAACACAGTTTGTAAGTAAGTAGTATTTATTATTCCAAACATGCTTGTTCCTGATTGGTAAGAACTTTTGTAATAAGAATTATTGGACCTTATTATGGCACATCTTGCAGCCCTACTTCCAATGTCATATTCTCTCAAGTGTTTTGCTAGCAATCAAATGTTACTATTATTTAAAAGTGACTAGCAATAGAAATTATAACAATTGTAAATCTGATAAATTACAGAAAAATTCATTCACATAAAAGCTTTTTTTTATGTAGATAAAATACAAATGGATCAAAAATAAAAATAAAATCTGGTCTCAAATAAGTCCACTAAACAGCAGTGCTCATAGTACATACTTTACACATACAGTGGATGTAGAACTTGTAGAACTTGAGCCTGAGTATTAGGGTTTACACTCAAAACAAAATAAACTACACTAAACTACCACAAGCTATTAAATCAAATAATTATTAATTTTTTACTTTCATTGTATTTGTATATTCTATTTCAGCCTGTCTTATTTTCATGACCGTTTTTAACTGCTCTTTAATTTTTTATGTGCTATAGAAATAAAGTTGTCTTGTCTTCCAACCTCAGCCTGTCAGTCAGTCACCAGGGCATTTAAACCATTTTTGTGCCTGCATGTTTCAGAGGAAGTGTAACATTAACATATAATGCAAATTTACATTCATTCAATACATTTTGCACATTGTCTGTTGTTTGAATAAATTATTATCTAATCTAATCTAATCTAACAACACCATGGAACTGAAATTTGGCACCGTTTTAATTTAAGGTGAATCGGTCTTCTGTAGTAAGGACGTAATTTGGTCGGTAAAAAAAGAAAAGTACAGAGTTTGGTCCCCAACCCTTGTGAGCATCTATGTCACTAAATCCTAACAAGTCAATGTAACATAAGTGTTTTATTATTAATATAATTTACAATGTTAAGAAAATCACCACTAGTCTTTTGGTTTTCATATTTAAGATGTACCTGGGCCTCTTGTGCTCCACGGAGATCAGCTCTACAGTCTATTTGTTTTATTTTTACGTGGAAACACAAGAGCAGAGAATATTGTATATCGTGTGAATCACACTCATAATTCTGTTTTACAACTATCTGTCAAGGGAGAAAGTCTAATGCAACCTTTTCTAAAATATTGCTGGTTTTGTGAGCAATCCTAATCTGATGCCTGCAGCACGCAATAGCATCATCAAATTAGGCGTTAGAAAAATCTTAAAATTTGGCAAATACTCATAAACTTAGGTGCTGGCCGAGATAAACCAGCTCTACCAGTGGGACATGGCTTGTTGTTATGCACGTTAATGACATCATCAGACATCGTTGATAACTAAATTCTTCATTCTTTCTAAACTTCACTCAGTATTAGCCTTTTGAAAATAAGTCCCCCTGAACCGTATAGGTCATGGGTGGGCAATTCATTTTTACCAAGGGCCGCATGAGCAACCCGAGCACTGCTGGA
>NW_022605572.1:417855-426935 GCF_008692095.1 Etheostoma spectabile
GACAATATTTCAATTAAATTTTGCTCAATATAATTTTTGATACAACGTAAGATAAATAATAATAAAAATAATAATTTAATTTAACCTAACTTAACTTTATACAAAAGCAGATTGCTTTTGATGGTTTTATTTAAACTCTTAATCCTTAAATAATTAGGCTATGTGAAATTAAAATAAGAAAACAAAAACAATCATTGAATCACTGCAATTTATTTTTAACTTGTTCACACTCCTCCCTTGCGTGCTCTTCATCAGACTCAGATTCCGGTATTTATCTTCGTGCTTCGTCGTGTGGTGGCAATTCAAATTATAATCTTTAAACACAGCAACCTGTGAACCACAAATTAAGCACACGGCTTTACTTTTAATTTCTGTAAAGAAATACTTGGCAATCCACGTCTTGTTGAAAACACGGCATTCGTCATCAGCTTTTCTTTTTTTAGCGTGAGTGGACATCTCGGGGGGGTAACCGGGCATCACTCGTCGCTGTGCACCTTCACTCACAGGTTACGCACTGACATACGTCCATCAATGACACTTTTCAAAATAAAAGCAGCACAGTTGTATTGCACGCACGAGATAGATGTTTTTTTAAATTTATTTTGTAATTTGTGATTGCCGCTGTTCACTTTCAATCACAATCACGAACGCGAATACGTCCCCACGGAAGTAATACAACTAACGCTGTCAAAACAAAAGCAGCACCGTTGTATTGCACACTCAACATAGATATTTTTTTTATTTATTTTGTAATTTATGATTGGCCTCACGCGGGCCGGACAGGGACGCACAAAGGGCCGAATGTGGCCCGCGGGCCGTAAGATGCCCAGGTCTGGTATAGGTGGATTGCCCTGCACTTTGGGCTTAGTTAACAGCTCTTTTGCATATCCAGTGTAAAGAGCCAGAAGCGGGAAGGGACTTAAATATACTTAGAGAGGTTTACATTGTGGCCACCAAAAAAGTACTTTGTAGTCAATTTAAAAAAGAATTCTGCTGGAGAACTGATGCCTCTTACCAAACGCATACATGAACACACATGAGCATTAATAAGTTGTTGTATCTGTCTTTTTTTTGTTGGTGTCACCACTTTCACCAGGCTGACTCCTTTAAAATGGGTCCAGAATTTGCCAAGAATGTGGACTCTTCAGAGAATTTGTTGGTCCTGTCTGGAGATAACAGAGTCTCATTGGGTCAGAACTCCAAGCCTGGAGGGGAAGCTGAGGCTGGACGAGGCCTGTTTATTGGTGGTGGCCTGGAAGGGGACAGTGCTAAAGTAGACCAATTGTTCTCATCCGTGAACAGCAATGGAATGAGCTTGGACACTCTAGCAAGGTAATCAGTTACTCATTGTGAATAAAAATTGCTGAATTATGTTTTTTAAAAACAAATATCTCATACATATTTTAAATATTAACTTTTGCTAAAAAAAAAAACTGTGCTGAAGAGAGTTGTTCAAAACCTTTCTTCTTAGTAAGCTCTGTGCACACAAACAATGTTCTCAATGCTCAAGTCCATGTGTAGAGCACCTGGTGATACTAAAGAGCAAAGTTTCATGTTTTGTCAAGCCTTGTTAGGGTTTTAAAAATAGCAATTTTGATGCCATCATACTAGCACACACCATTAAAAAGGCCATTTGACCAAAAACGAAAATACGCTAAAATATTAAAAGTGGCACTCCGTCCTAAATATGCTTTTAAACGAAAGTTTGACTTGGGTGCATTCAAAAAAAGGCCCTAGGTTGCATTTAGTCAAGAGTTACGCTTTAAAAATAAGTGCTATTTCATCTCCTAGGCACTGACGAGGTACCATTCCGCAAAGGTGCTCAGGCTGACAAAATAAAAGTACATTATATTTAACTTATGTTTCACTTGGGGGAGCAGCTGATATCCAACAAGGAGGGAGCGATCCACCGTTTTCAAGCAGAGAACCAGCCTTGCTGCAACATAAAGAGGATTGTAAGCCAAGACAGCCCAACAATGTCCAAAGCCTTTGACATCACACAAATCTCATCTACATCCTTGTCCTCACTTCGTCAGAGACCTCTGCCAGGTGTATGAGGGAGGTTTTTCCCATCTCTTTAAATCCATCAGGTGCTATTTCCACTGCTTGACATTATATATCCCTATAATATCCCTTATGATAAATGATAAATATGATCGGGGTGTAAATCTCTAGGCACCTCATGATTAGATTCTGATACAGACCGATGTGATTATTAAACAATTGATGCAGCTTGAGGGAAAATATGTATAGTCTCTCTCAGATGGCTCTCAAAGTCTCTGGGGGCCCTGTACGCTGCAGCCACACTGAAGTCTAGAACTGGGTCCTCTATCAACTTAAAATCTCCTCTACAAAAAAGAAATCCTCTGCATTAGGTACATTACCCATCTACATTACACCCCCCCACACACACAGTTTTTTCAGATTCCACAGCCAACACCCCTACATCATTATTTATTCAACAAATGCAGTTCCAGCACTTATCAAATAAAATGTAGGCCTAATCATTGTTCTAGGGATCAGTTGACACCACCACAATCGACATAAGCAATGGCCTAGTGCCAGTAAAAAAGTACTTTGGGCAAGTTGATTGGCCAGTCGGTGAACTGCTTGGGCCAATCGGGGGAAAATTTTATGTTGGACACTGCTAAGTTGTATTGGTTCCAATTACACTTTTTTTACCCAATTACACTCCCTTTGCTTGAACTTGGGGCCTCTCTCAATTTCCAAATTTTGTACCTCCTCAACTCCTCGATCCTCTGGCTTGTGACCTGTAAATCCTTGTCAGCGCGCAAAGTAAAAGGACGTCACGTTTCCTAAAATGTAATTTGAGAAGCAAGGAGGCTCCCTGGAGGAGCTATAATTAACTATGTATCCTCTGCATAAGTCTTTTTATCCATGCCATCATGCCCGGATTGTCCATGAGGGCAAGTGGCCCAGTGCCCAGGGGCACCAACAATATACCACCAGTGGAGGGGCACCACATGACACAAGCTTTAAAAATATTTTTCGTAAATTGTTAAATTACGTGAAAGACCATACATTACTTATTTATGAACACTAATTTCACATTAATAATAATAACAATAATAAAAAATAATTATGAATTATAATAATAATAATGCATTAGAAATAAATCAAGATTACATGACCACTATCACTCCCCTCCCCAGTCTGTCAGAGTTGAGTTGGTCCACAAGTACACGCAAATGTATCATATTTTTTTAGACAGACGGGCCAGGGGGCCTTTGAGGTATAGGGCATCACATTGTCTTAATACGGGAAAGAAAGGGGAAAAGAGAGAGATATACCCACAGATCCGTGGTAATCCACGGTTTGGGCCGGTTGGATCATATAAGATAAATTAACATACTGATTTAATAGCGGGTTGGTGAAATAATACAAAATGAATGAGGAAAATAATATTAACGTTCTCTAAAATAGGAACATAGTAGAGCTGCTGTTGGACAGCTTAATTTGCGTCCCCAGAAAGACGCTGAAGAAACTGCATCTTACTTCATTGATTTCAGAAGCTAAAGGTCTAGTTCTCTTTACTCTGTAATGAGGAATCCGGGATGCCCAAATTGGGAAAGGGCTTCGGTGTTCGTTATTGCTAACCCACGACTAGCATAAATCCAATAACAAAGCACCAATCTCAGATTGGGTAGAGATAATCTACAAAGGACAAAGATTTGCCTGTTGAAACTACGTAATAGATAAATGACCAAAGAAGATGTTTCTCTGTTTTTGTTTCTACTACTTCTGAAGATTTAAAAAACTACTTGGTAAATAGTGTGTCTGGACTGATTCAGAAACGAATACATTTTGTTTTTTGGTATCCCACATAATTTCTTTGCACATTTTGACAAAAAATGTTGTGTGATGTGCTATCACAATCAAATCGAATTACAATGCTATGCTGGAAGCAAATCTCACAATATGTTATTTATTATTTGTTCTATTCTTATTCTAAGAGGCCTTGCAAACAACACACTGCTTGGAAAGAAGACGGATTTTGCCAAATGCTATCGGCCATCATTACATAGAGAGTCTATAAGCTTCATGAAGGGAGTGATGGACGAATGTACACACATGGCCAACTTCTCTGGTAAGTTTATGGTGCAATCACAGATTTACAGGCGATGTTTGTATTCAATTTTATTTATACTATCAATTCATAACAACAGTTATCTCAAGACACTTTACAGATAGAGTAAGTCTAGACAACATTCTATGATTTACAAGGAATTAAGTCCATCCTGGAAGTAACAAATGCGTGGACTAGTTTCTAATTAGTATCATAACAAAAATAGGACAGAGGAAGGCAAATAAACAAGTCCTTTATCAAAAAACAGACCTCTAAACGGCTCCAAACTAATTTACTAAGAATAAATTAATATCAACAATATTCTGTGTTTTGGCTGCTCTTAACACGCAGCTATTGTGGCTATAGAGGATTGCGGCTTAAAGAACAACTTGCAGGTTAGAGACCCAAGTGAATCAATTTGTAGGAAAATTGTGTAGAAACTAGATTTTCTAAATTATTACAATGACATCTAGAGATATTTTTGTAATGACAATTTTATTTTCACATCCAAAAAGACCAACCAGACATGACGTAACAGAAGGGAAAATAATGTAAATGTATGTCATGTGTCCAAGAGACCATGAACAGACAATGATAAGGAGAAATATTGGAAAGTTATTGGTGAGAACCAGTGAAGTTCTGGGCAACTGTATCAGCCTTGACCAGTGTTACCTAATGCATTACAACATTGTAAAGTTTATCACTTAGGCAAGGCAAGGCAGCTTTATTTGTATAGCACATTTCAGCAACAGGGCAATTCAAAGTGCTTTACACAAAATCAGTTAAACAGATAAAACACAAGTAAAAACAGTTAAAAATAACTTATCATGGTCCGTTCAATTTATGAGCCACATGGTGCTAGAGACCAAACAAATCTTGCTGGATCTGAAGCCTATACACCCATTGCAATGGAGTGGACACAATCAACACAGGAACATTAAAATCATGGACAATAAACGTCTGTCATGACGCCATGAAAAACAATAATAATGTGAAAAACAGTCAAATGAACAGACTTTTATCAATTTAAAATCTATCAATACCAAAATTGGTATTCAGCATTGTGGGACTGGGATACATTTTTCTACTGTAAATAAACAATATTGGTAAAAGAAAATGGCTGCCATCAATCAAAGAATTTTGCAAAGTCTGGGGCTTTGCAGGAAATTGGCCATAACTCATTAAGGGTTTGCCCAATCACCATAAAATGTGGAACATGTCATCAGCCCATTGTGAGGAATAGACCTACGCAAAGATTTTGATTTAATACTGCATTAACTGTATTGTTGAAAGATGTGTGCTTGATCTCATCCCTTTTTCAAGGGTACTGAGCATGTGTGTAATTCAGGCCTGTGTGTAATAACAGTTATTGTGAGTTTAAATTGTAATTTCCCCTTGTGGGACTAATAAAGAATACATTATTATTATTATTATTATTATTATTATTATTAAAAAAACCCTCCAGAAACGGCTCTGAAGTTGCTAGCGCTAAACCCACCAGACTCCATTTAAAAAGCAATACTTTAAGCGTGTATAGAACCAGCATATTTTCACATTTAAGTTGGTAAACTATGTGTTTATTTCAACTAAAACTAGAGTTGTGATTGTTGGAAAGTGTGGAAAGTTTTATTTTGTTTTTCTCAACTTTATATGAAGTGTAATTTACGATGCAAAAATTAGTGTGATGGGTAACGCAATGTTGCGGATGTTTTTGTTTAAAAAAATAATCTTATTCTTTAACAGTCAGGTTGGCGTCCTTAGAAGTCCTCCATAATGTTGTCAGACACTTAGAATATTAATCTGAGCCCGTCAGTGGCAAAACAAGCACTTTAGTGAAGGTAAATACAAGCTGGACAATTGCCATATTAACCAACATTGTAGCTTGTTTTGCTGCTGCAGACTGCAGCAATCTCACTTAACACTGGACTTATTTCAAAGATTGTTGTTGCCATCAGTTACTTAGACACAAAAACATAGGAAAATAGGGTCAATGTTAAAAAAGTAGTAGTTAAAAAAATAAAAAATCCAGGCCATTAAGATCCTTCTGTTGGTAAAGAAAGGGTTTGAACCGGTGAATTTCCACTTGCTGTTATATTTATTTTATATATTAAAATTACTGTCTGGTTACCGATTTTTTGCTTTGGCAAAGCAGTCTCTTGTTTTTTCACACCATCCAGCAAAATACCCCTTCTTTCCCCAGTGTGGTGGCTTTTTACCACAAATTTAGGTCCAATGGACTGTCCCTCTGGTCTTTACATAAAAAAATCATGTAGATGTTTCATACAGGTTTCTCGCTGTTTTAGTCATGCAACAGAAAACTCAGATTCTACAGAGCTAGCTAGTTGTCTCAATTTACCCTGAGATCTGAAGAGCAGTTAACCATAGTCCTCATAAATCCACCAGAGTTTCAAATTACAACACAATAAAGAGGAAGGTAACAGACATCCGGCCAAAAGGAGTAGCATCCAGCCAAAAAAATTAAGATCCAGCGAAATTTTTGGCTGCATTAGAGCAATCTCGGAAGTGAAAGATTGTGAATATAGACTACTAAGTTAATAAAAATGATTAAACAACGTTTTAAACTTATTTTCAACTATGGAATCTTACAGCCAGGGTTTTTGCTAGAGGTTTGACATTTTTAGACAGCCAAGATGTAATTTGCTTAACGATAGTGCTCAATATTGTGTTTTCTGAATGATATGTCCTAGTGGCAGCAATAAATGAGATCTGTCCTTCCCTCTGTTCTAGTCCCTGTAGACACCAGCCTCATTATTGTGGTCCAGGCCAAAGAGGATGCCTACATCCCTCGTACAGGGGTCCTCAGTCTGCAAGAGATCTGGCCAGGATGTGAAGTCAGATACCTGAATGGAGGACACGTCAGTGCATACCTGTTTAAACAGAATGTCTTCAGGTAACTACTGACTCAAAGGCCCTGTTCATACACGGCATTAGACGTGTCTCCACATGCCTTGACTGACCACTTGTGATGGATCTCCCTTTCCCACTCCATATGCAAATGACAGTATATACAAAATACATTTTTTTTTTATTGTGTATAAATTTCAGTTCTCACAATAATTATTTAGCATCTTACCAGGGTTGACACAGGACATTTAAGTCTAAAATTTCAAAATAAAGTATTGTGTTGTCTTAAATAACTTTAAACAGATCCTAATTCTTCTACGTCCATCTAATGCTACCTCTAATGCTCATTAAAATGCTCCTGCAGTTCTTTTAGTACAGGCATTTTGTTAAAAAAAGGGTGAATCTCCTACAAATTGAAACAGAAAATCTGACAAATGTTTATTACTCACAAAAGTCCTCTCTATAACATGTAAAAAGAGATCCAAGTGGCGGAAACTATCAATAAAAAAACTACTTCCTAATAAGAAAACAGTCTGAGTATATAACTTGTACACACTTTGTATTTGGTGTTGAAGTACTGCTATTTTGTTGTAAATGGTCAGTACAATGATTTGCTATACCTGTAAAGCCCTGTCACACTTTCATTAATCCTTTCTCTTACCAGTAGCATCAAGTCATGTGTAAAGAGTGACATTACTTGCTCTTGAGTCCGTTTTGTTGTTGTTGTCACATTCAGGTCATATCTGCTGTAGATAAATAACCTTTATGCTTATTCTTGCTAAAAGGAAACTGGCTGTAATTTGGTTAATGTGTTCTCTCAAAGCTTGTCTGTACACACATAACCCTGTAAGATTATTCTACCTTAACAAGTAGACTGGACAGTGTGTGTGAGACAGTGATGAGGCTTCTTGTCAATTGTTTCTTTAGATCACAGGAATATTTTAATCTTATCAATTTAATTGTTCTCAATCAGGATCTCCTGTATTTAGAGCAGGTAGCTTGTGAAAAATATGATTTACAAATGTAAGAAGGCTACAGCTGTTATAAATGTATTAGATACACATTTATCATCTCCTACCTACCGTCTACCTTAATTTATATCAATGGGGTTGGAATTCTAGTTGCATGGGAAAAAAACAATAAAACTTGAGGTGTTCAAATACCAGAGAATTTCACAAACTGCATCATCTTTATACATGGTCTTTTATTTGGAATGCTACATTTTGCTCCGGTGTTGTTGGTTTAGAATTGATTGCATACGTGTTTTATTTCCAGACAGGCCATATACGATACATTTGACAGATTCTGCCTGAAGTATCCCAACCTGCATTAGACATGGCAGACTGAAGTCCTTTACTACCTGTAACAGCACCAGGACCAGTGGCTGGACATTAAAAGCAACGCCTGTCCATAGACCAGAAGCTTCTCTCTCTCACTCTGTCTCTCTCACTCTCGTGTGTGTGTGTGTGTGTGTGTGTGTGTGTGTGTGTGTGTGTGTGTGTGTGTGTGTGTGTGTGTGTGTGTGTGTGTGTGTGTGTGTGTGTGTGTGTGTGTGTGTGTGTGTGTGTGTGTGTGTGTGTGTGTGTGTGTGTGTGTGTGTGTGTGTTGTGTGTGTGTGGTGGTGTTGTGTGTGTGTGTGTGTGTGTGTGTGTGTGTGGGGGGTTTTTTTATTGTCCCTTTGTTTGCTGACGGACAGATTGAGAGTATCTTTTTTGAGATTGTTACTTAGTCTGTCCCTGATTTAAAACCTCTAAAAAATAAAATATTTATAACAAATTTCATTATTAAGCAATTTAATTGGTTCAATCCTTCAGATTTTCATGAATTACAATTATAACAATTTAATTAATATGTATTAAACCCTTCTTTGTAGTACTTTTCATTGTTTGTGGCCATTCCCACAGAGGATTAAAATGGCCTAACTACACGTAAGGAAATCACAGGAAACAATGTTGTATGTCATTTGATTTGATTGATAGCTTCACTGTTTACTCTTCACTCTCTTACAGCTGTATCAGAGCTATGGTAAGTTACTGGATATTAGGGGTGATCCGAGTATCCGGCTGAAATGAGTATCTGGTACGGATAAAGCACTTTTGCCGAGTACAAGTATTATACGAGTAATATG
>NW_022605572.1:427968-431520 GCF_008692095.1 Etheostoma spectabile
AGTCAATATCCGTGCTCGGATTGAAATAACTCCTCAACTGGCCGCGCAGCGTTCTGTGATAGTCACAGCACCCCCCCCCCCCACGCCTACAAACCCGCTCAATTCAATCACACACACAGAACATGGAGAAATGCGCTCTTCTCTCTCTCTCTCTCTCTCTCTCTCTCTCTCTCTCTCTCTCTCTCTCTCAGTCAATCAGGTCTGCGGATCTGTTCCGTTAACGTTAGGGTTCTTCGCTTCAGGTTGTTTTTTAACTCGGTTTGTAGTCCTTACATAGTAACCAGTGATTTTGGTGAAGTGGGGTTTGTAGCCTACATAGTAACCAGTAGATTTCGGTGAACGTGGGTTTCAGACGTGCTGCTTGGTTTAAATGCAACTCCCGTTGCATCTCTGCCATTGGAGGGTTTTTTTTTTACTGTCAGCTGCCCCCCGCCCCTCTCTCTCTGTGTCTCTCTCTTACTCACACACACACACACACACCTGGTGTGGAAATAAAAAATAAAAAAACTGCAACGTTGGGCCACTATTGTGCATCTCTAACCTCTGTGCATCTCTAAATGTAACTGTAAAAATTAATTTGAGTTTTTTAAATGAACAAATAGTCTTTATTTCACAAAAAAGTAAAAACAGTAAGTGGGGCCAGAGGATGAGGGCAAACATTACTGAACATTGGCACAAAGGTTAAAGGATTAGAATATTTAACTCAGTGGTTCTCATTCTTTAGAAATTCAGTGGTCTTAGTTGATCCCTCATCATTAATTAACTTTGGGTCCTGGTCCCACACACAGGGACCCTGGAAGTTCACCACAGACCCAAATCTTAGCTGTTGCTGACATATGCTACTGTCTCTTCATGTGTTCATTATGTGGCACATTGTGGGTCGTTCTTATATTATAAGAAGTTAATAATGTAAATGCTGAATGCCCTAAAACCTGTTGATACTACAAACACACAAAGGCTCCTAACCCTACAGTTTTGAATATATGTAAGACTTGATTTCTCCATTTTTTTGCAAAAAAACTCTCCAGAAAGTGCCATTTAATGGTTTATTTTTCAAATTTTTTTCCTGGGGGGGCATGTGATTTTTTGTGGTGTTATTCAACTTAATTAAAGCCAATCCAACTTTTTCAAATATTCTCACTACTTCAACATCTTCTTACTGAATTAAGCTATTTCTCAAGTTTAGCTTTAGCCTTTAATTTTTTTTTTTAGAATTTTTCCACCTTTTTTTACATTGTTGTTGTTATTCAACTTAATTGAAACTAAGAAATTCATAACTTAAATCGCGTTCGTTCGGATTTCTGAGGAAAAGGAGGCTGGGGGTCAAATTGAGAATTGGTGAAGGTTTAATGCAACAGCAGTGATGAAGATGATAAGACAAAGACAATCAGACAAAACAAACACAATAACACTGCAGCTGACAGCGGACTGATCCACGCTCCTCCTGACGGAGTCACATGAAAGCAGTCCTGAATATCTGTAAAACACTCTCATTTATGCCGTGTACCTGGTGCTTTCAATTCCATTCTCATTGGTCCGCTGTTGTCATGACAACATGCCGTTCATCTTTCCTGTGCAATGAGAACTGACCTGCCTTCAAACACTGCACCTTTGGGGGTCGTTTTGGTTACAGAACAGAGGTTCTGTTGTGTAATGTGAAACTCTGTCATCAAAGTAGTCCAATCAACTTGTATTGTTTTTGCTAGACTAAGACCCCAGGGGACAGGAGACAGAGAGGACCACCTTTGTTGCATAGCAGGAAGCCCCCATTCCATAAGTTAATGCCAGACTTGAGACAGCTGTATGCTTAATTTTCTAACTGGTTCTTCAGAAATTTAACTTTTAAAACTCACAATCCTCCTTTTTCACACCTTTGGTGTGAACACTATAAATGTTACATAAAACAAGTCTTGTCTTGAATTATATGAACAAAAGTTTTGTTTTTCTGAAGTAGCTATACCCTATTAATATAACAATATTAATAACTAAAGATTATTATGAAATATCAGTTATAATAATAATAATAATCACTGCAAAAATTATAATAATACACACATAACCAAAACAGCTTTGTCACAAAAACAAACATTGCAGTGGGAATCAAACCCAGGTCTCCCATGTAAAAAGTGTGTGTCATAACCACTGGTTGTGATATATATAATATATAAAGTGTCTCTGTGTGTGTGTGTGTGTCTTTGTGTGTGTCTCTGTGTGTGTGTCTTTGTGTATGTGTGTCTCTGTGTGTGTCTGTGTGTTTGTCTGTGTGCCTGTGTGTGTGTCTCTGTGTGTCTTTGTGTGTGTTTGTGTGTGTCTCTGTTTGTATGTGTGTTTGCCTGTGTGTGTGTGTCTTTGTGTGTGTCTTTGTGTATGTGTGTCTCTGTGTGTGTGTCTGTGTGTTTGTCTGTGTGCCTGTGTGTGTGTCTCTGTGTGTCTTTGTGTGTGTTTGTGTGTGTCTCTGTTTGTATGTGTGTTTGCCTGTGTGTGTGTGTGTCTTTGTGTGTCTGTGAGTGTGTGTGTCTGTGTGTATGTGTCTCTGTGTGTGTGTATTTCTCTGTGTGTGTGCGTGTCTGTGTGTGCATGTGTGTGTGTGTGTGTCTGTGTGTGTCTCTGTGTGTGTGCGTGTGTGTGTGTATGTGTGTGTGTCTGTGTCTGTGTCTGTGTGTGTCTCTGTGTCTCTGTGTATGTGTGTCTTTGTGTGTGTGTCTGTGTGTGTGCGTTTGTGTGTTTCTCTGTGTCTTTGTGTGTAGAACTTTGTTTGGAACAGCATTCCCACTAAATAATAAGTATGGGCAATAATAGTCATTGTACACTGAATAATAGTGGGTTTATTGTTATTATTTACTAGCGTATATAATTCCGATGCATTGTGTATGGTAGCCTTTACAGTGTTATTTCTTTTATTACGACACAAACACACCCACGCCCATGTTTATACTGATACTTGATTGTAAAAAGCATTAAAAGAGAGAAGTTGTCTCGGCCTGTATTTTAACAGACACACCTGGGTCAAAGTTGGAAACCAGAATCATCTTTAAATACAGTCCTAATCTAGTCCTCACTAAATTTCAAATAATTTCACTGGAGTTAGTTATTCATCAAAACCAAATTGAATCTAATTGGATGGGAATATACACAGACTTCTCACAAAATCACAACTGAATACATATCTTGCGACTTGGTCAGAATCTTATTAACCTGGAGTCCCAGTCTCTGTCACAATAAATAAGCTATATGTTTTAGGCCTATTGGCAGATAGCCATTTAAAATGAAGGTAGTGACATATAAAGAGTCTTTTCTCCATGTCCACTGTAGTTTCTCAGTGTGCTCTCTAGTAACTAGAGACGAGCCGGATACTTGGAAACGAGTATCCGGTACGGATAAAGCACTTTTGCCAAATACAAGTAGGCCTATTATATGAGTAATACGAGTCAATATCTGTGCTCGGATTGAATAAAAATCCGAATTGGGTAGCGCACTGCGTTCTGTGATAGTCACAGCGCCCCTCCTCTACACACACGCTCGCTCACTCACTCACACACACACAGAACACGG
>NW_022605572.1:431530-459095 GCF_008692095.1 Etheostoma spectabile
AGCGCTCTCTCTCTCCCTCTCTCTCCCTCTCTCTCCCTCTCCTTCAGTCACTCAGGTCCACAGGTTTTTTCCGTTAACGTTTAGGGTCTCTCCAGCTTCAGGTTTGTTTTTTACTTTGTAGTACTTACTTTACCAGTAGGTTTCTGGTAAACGTGGGGTTTGTTCAGACATGCTGCTTAGAATGCAACTCGCGTTGCGTCTCTGCCGTCTTAATTTTTATTTTATTTTTTAACCTCTGCTGGTTTCAATTTATTCAATCATTTGATCCGTAGACCACAGTACCCCCCCCCCCCCCCCCTCTCTCTCTCTCTCTCTCATTCCGTGTCTCTCTCTTACTCTCTCTCACACACACACACACACACACTCACAAATACCTGGTGTGGAAATAAAAATAAAAAAATCATACTGATCCTAGAAAAAATTAAAAGTTAAAAAAAGAAAGTTATATTGAGTATGAAAACTCTTGTTCATTACATTTTACTTCATAATTACAACCACATGTTTTGTATTCGTCGTTGCAAAACTTGTTCTGTATATAGTTTGTTTGTTACCGTGACAACACCATTGATCTGAAGCTCAATGCTGATTCTGTCATGTAAATAGTTTTCTAATCAGCAATAAATATAACACCGAGCGTTCTATACTCATTCTTTATTCAGTAATTTGACATGTCATCAGACACCCCAGTGGCTCAGCAGTGAACATGGACATGGAGCTTACAGAGGCTCAGAGTGGTGAGGCGGCAGGCTCTTTTAAACCAGTAAAAATCTGCGTTCAAAACGTTTTTTTAAATGATAACCTCAGTTTAATCAATACTAAAACAAAGGACTATTGTAATATGACAGCCATTTATAATAACTATGTTATGACCATTGGTTAGAAGTATTTACTATTGTTATATAATAACTTTTTACATACCTCGGTTTGGTAAATTGGTCTAAATACCTACAACCTGCTTGCCCCGGTGAGTGTTTTAGTGGCTCGCAGGACAAGAGGTGTGTTCAAGTTGGTAAATAAGAGTACCAAAACTTTAACAGGAAAGCTAACGTCGTGTTGTTCAAAGGGCTCTTGTGTCATGTAAACTAAATTACTCCTTTTTAAAAAATTACATTTTAAAATAAAGGCCATTTGATTGGAGTGTGGAAACAAGTATTCTGACAAAATTAAAGCAAATCTGGTACTTGATTTACACAAATTCTGGTTACACTGCATATTCAGCAAAGAGCAATGGGTGTAAGAGGACTAATCAGCTAATTTTTGCCCCGGGACTAATTCACAGTTAAATCAACCAAGCGCACAAGTTGATTTAATAGTATAATATGCTTAATTCAATTTCAGAATATTAAGTGAAAGTAACTCGGCTTTCAAGTGGAAAATAGAACCGTGGTCCTATTTCTTTTCCCACTTGTGTCATGTTTCAGTGATGTAACTAGCCAATCACTGCCAAGAAACAAACTGAAACTGAACTGTAATACCTAAAAAGGGTCCTAGAAAGAAAAATGTCATTTGGACCTATTAAACAGTTAAAAATGTATAGTGTTAAATTGGTATACGGTTGTATGATTGGTGTGTGTCTGGTACAACCTGTCATGACAAAGCACAGCTGAAATTTAAAAAATTGGGTTTGTCTGTGATTGGATAATCACAGGCAAGTATACAATTTAACATATATGGAGAAACATTTTCCAGTAAAACAACATATTAATTGGTTGTAAATCGATCTTGCAATCAACAATTTTTTTTTCAACTCTGGGTAGCATTTATTTTTCTATGTTAGAGGACCTTTGTAATCTTTAGTTGAGCTATTACAGAAAAGATTCCCTAAATTTAGTACCAATTGTATACTTCTTTCCAGAAAATCCTAGGACATTATTAAGATATTACAAGACCCATATAAGAGGTTATTTTAAATAATAATTAATTAAATTACTTATTTCCAGAAACTCTGGTGCTTGAACGTTTACTTTGTTCCCAAAAATGTATATCCTGGTTCAAATTCAGCAACAAACAAATATACCAGTTTAAATGGCCTGTTAAAAAATAAAGATTCAGACTGAATTTGTGTCCACTAGGAGTCACTACAAAACTTCCTAAATTTGAATAAAGAAAATACATTTTGGCACAATACAGTTCAGAATGCATTCTAGTGATGGCTGTTGTTGCTTGCTAAGTCTTTATAAAGGCACAGTGTTGTGTGTGTGTGTGTGTGTGTGTGTGGTGTGTGTGTGTGTGGTGTGTGTGTGTGTGTGTGTGTGTGTGTGGGCAAACACTTTTGGCTCAACAAAAGTGAACAGATTAGAAGACAAGCCATGGCTTAGCAGACAGCCCCTTAACAGAAATGTGGCATTGTCTTGGACAGCACCTTCTTGTTGACAGCACTTGGGGAATTTCCTGTTGATACTGCTGTGGATTTGGTGGGGTCAGCTCTAACATCAGGAAGCTGCATCAGAAAGAAAGAAAGAATTTTAACCAACAGAAAACAAGGTATGCCAAAGGGAGTAGGGAAAACAGATACAGTTATGATTTGTCTCTCTGTCTTTACCTGTATGGGTATCCATGGTACTTTGCTCTGAAAATGGAGAGCAGCAGCTAAAGAACAGCATCACCAGACCAAACCTGCTACACACATAACTGACACACACACACACAAACACACAAACACACACACACACCACACACAACACACACACACCACACCACACCACACACACACACACACCCAACACACAACACACACAACACACCCACACACAACACACACTTTGAGTTGCTCAAAACTCTCTTTCAGTAAACTACAAACACAAACAACCAAACAATGTTCTCCGTGCTGCGTTCATGTTATGGTGTACTTTGAACAAAGTTTCATGTGTGTGTTGAGCCCTCTTAGTGTTTTAAAAATAGCTATTTTGACGCAAGGGTAAAAAAGTCCCTAGGCCTCCCATTCAAAAGGCCATTTGACCAAAAGAAAAAATACGGTAAGTAAACTTAAAAGTGAAGCTTCTGTCCTAAATGTGCTTTTAAACTAAAATGTTGCTTGGTACATACACAAAAAGACCTAAGTTGCTTTGGTGAGAGAAAAAACTTTAAGTGCTAGAAATGGGTGGGCCTTACACGTCATATTCAGTGAACAGCGGACATCACAACTACAGTCCATCTGATACCAGCAGAACTAATACCAGTATTTGAATTGATTGTACGAAATAACTGGATTTTCACCATTCCACGTGCTGTAAACTATTACGTGATTCATCCAATCAACTTCAAATTTGGTTTGTGCCCTCTTTAGACCTAGAAGATGAAAAGTTATTAAAAGCTTAACTTTTGTACAGGGACCGGATGTAGCGGGGCAGCCATTTAGTGCATTCGCCATTGAAACAGTTGTTGTACATTATTACCCCTTACTTGTCCAATGGTTGCGCAAATGAAACCCCGACATGGCCAGAGGTGCGAGGGCCCGTTCCAACACTTCTTGCAGCTTTAATTTCTTTCCATTAAATAAGTAAAAAAGCAATGAAAACTATACATCTCAATGCGCCCTGGGCACACGTTTACAATATATCCAATGTGCAAATAAGAAGCTGGCATTAATTATTACATTATGCTTATCTGGCTCGTTTGTTCCACATTACTATATCTAGTAGCAATGCACCATTTAGAATGTTGTACTCTAATTACATTGCCAATCGCCTGTAAATTCCCATGATAACCAGGCGTGAAGACACGCCACATGCCAATATTGACTCATACTATGATTTAAGTCCTTTCAAGGCTTTAAATTTAGAATTAGAAATTTTAGACATGTTAAGACCCCGCGGAAACCCTGACCGCCGCACACGGCAAAAAAGATGCACAGCCGCGAGGAACGCTGTACCGCCATTAACCCTGATGAAAGCTGAGGTGTCAGTGCTCGTACATTGCAGCTTGCAGCTTTAATTTGTTTTGTGTTTGTACATGGGATTAACATGGAGGAAAAAGGGCTACCATTTCACCAAATTCCTACAAATCGACCGCTCCATTTAAAGGGTTCTAGACTGCAACCATTTTGAGTTGAGTTGAGTAGAGTTGGCCAATGTGGGTGAAAGGGGGATGGTCGTGAGTGATTTGTCAATTACATAAAGCGTGGATCTACACTTGGTTTCTGCTTTCGTGGAGTCATCACAACAAAAAAGACGGTTTTATTTCAACACCACAACCGAGGAGATTATAACTAATTGGCTGTGAATTCACCGATTTATTTCCATTTTACATCAATGCTATGTAGCTCTGCTCTTTTGTGCAAGAGAGGTAGAGAGTAGAGATGTGACAGCAGAGACCGCTTCTATGAAGTAAAAAAAAAATACAATAGGCTGCTAAATAACTATTTAGCTTATAAAAACAAATATCGCTTGTGTGAGTGTCGTGAGTCTCTCTCTGGTCCTCATCCACCTCATTTTCCATCACTGGGGTTGATAGTAAGATACTCCCTTTTATGGGACGTTTAATCACTAGATATGTGTCTATTTCAGTGTTAAAGAGATGGTTCTGAGTAATTCACCCTAGGGTCTTTTGCCCATGATTCGAGCCACAACCCCTCCCCAGAAGCCGTTTTCCCTTGGTCTAACATGGTTGAGTTAGCGCACCAATGGAACCAAGTGTTTAGCTCAAAAATTCCCCATAATAATGCCGGAATGGTACCAAACTTCTCAGTAGTCAAAATAGATTTCTTACTCATTAAACCAGGCATTATTAAATAACACTTGCCTGACGGCTTCTGCTCTCTAATGCTACGGCAGTTCAATGTGACTTAACTAAATAAGACAGCCAGATTGCGGTTTCTCTTTATTGCCAAAGCATTACTTGACAGTAAACTGGGGAAAATGTAAAAATTATGCGTTGCGGCTGAATTAAGGTGTGCGCCCCAACATTTTCTGCCTGTGCCCCTATTTTTGTTATTTAGGGCCCAAAGTGCTATTAGTAATGTGTAATGTGTGCGCTTCCATTTTTCCTCTTTTCCGCTGTAGCTTGTGCACTGTGGTGCGCCACTATACTGCACGATATTAAATACTATTGCACTTGCAGAAAACATTTTTACAGTTTTTAAAAACTATCTGGAGTGTACAGAAGAAAGCCAAGGAAAATTAATATCAACGTGTGTGTGTGTGCGTGCACACATACTTTTTCTCTCCAATGTCAAGTCAGAGGTAGCGGCCTCACACAGCGCACCATTCCCATGGTTACAGCGCATCTGACAGTAAGGTCAAGGTTTAGACAACAATTGCATGTAATGGCGTTACTATTCCAAACCACTAATTCAACAATCTTAGGGAGGAATGCAATGGCATACATGGAACTTTGTTATGTAATGTCAACAAAGCCTTATCTTGTTAAAAGTTATAGAACATACATTTTTTGAAATTGGGAGAGATTATTATTTTTGTACTGAAATTAGAAAGGGCAACAGTACAGTGTGCAAGTTATGGCCATATTTGCTTTGACGTAATCTGAAAGTAACAAAAAGTTATCGAGTTACTGACATTGATTTAAAATTCTAATACTTGGATTAGGTTACGGGCTACATTTTTATATATATTATAGGTAATAGTGTAATACACTGTTCAAAGTAACCATCCAACCCTACAACCCCCCAGGTGCCATTTAGAGTAAAGGTTTGATATTTTAAATGGGGTTGTAGGATATACTTATCCATCGTCAGTGTATTACCTACATGGTCGGCGGCTTCCAGATTGAAAATGGGCTTGCACGTGGAGATTTGTTTTGAGAACAAGGAGGAAAAAACCTTGTTTATAACAAGGTTTTGCATGGACTTTATTTTCATTGTGCAATTGGGCTATCCCAAGTATTTCAGTGTGTGCTTACTTAAAAGGATTGTATGCATACAGAAGGATACTGAAGAGTAGGACAATGTGGCTCAGCCCAAAAACTGGGCCTGACTGCTGCCATGGATGTAACTCTAAAAAAACAATAAAGTTTAAATAGTATTCTGATAGTTAGTTCACGCATATTGTAAATGATAATATATGTAAAAAAGTGTGTTTGTCTTACAAACTGTCCGGTGCTGGGGTTCTTGTGTGCATAAGGTGGTCCTCGAATGTGGTTCCACATCTGGCTGAAGTCATAATCAGGACAAAGCACTAAAACACGAAAACCACCCCCAGCAACAAAGAAAAGTATTATAAAGATCAGGATATATTTATTAAAATACGGCGAAGACACATTTTCTCTGCACTTTGAAATCTTTATAATAATTCTTTCCCCATTAAGGCAGTTTTTACAACAATTATCAAGAGATATTAAATATCACTACTTTTACATTCATTATTTTTTTCCTGTTTCTTAACACTGTTCTTAGTTCATTCAAAAGGTGCAACACCCTTTACAATACAAAACAAAAAAAAGTGGAAAATCTCATGCCTATGAATTTTTTTTTTTTTTTAACATTCAATTGGTAATCAAATTGGAAAATGAACCAAATCAAAATTATTTGTGCAAGTCAAAAAATAAAAATACTCAGCAACTTCCTGGTCACACAAATTGTGCACAATAATATCAAATTCTGTCTGTGTCCCCTTTTTATTTCTATTTGTGACTTGAGCATAAAAAGTACAAACAAAAAACAAACAGTTACTAGCTTTTGTGTGGATTTAATAAATATTGACAGAATTTCTTTTTTCATTTTCCAACTATTGATTCCCAATAATAATGAAAAGAACAAAATTATACACACATTCTTATGACCAGCTCAGTATTTAAGGCTCAAACACTGACAACATTGTTGGCAATTGTGCATGCTTTTCCATACATAAAAGCAGTAACTTGAGTGCTGTGTAACATGTGTCTGATGCTAATAACTTAGTCGTTGGCAGGTGTGTGGAGGAGATTTAATTCAGGAAATGGTTTCCAATCTGTCCAAATTTCTCAGCATTAAGAAGTTCCAGTCTGACGTGACAGCCAGCAGGTGCTTGCTGGATGGAGTAGCTGTCTTGCCGCGTGGCCTGTCAACCTCCAAGCACCACCATGCTAGCTGGAGCTCTTCAAGAGGAGGCATTACATCTCCATCACTTGTTTAAATAAACAACACAAATATCCATTAAAGGGTTATGGTAACTGTGGTGTCTCTTTTCTAACAAGCTTGTGGCGACTGTTACTCACACTACCAGCCGCAGGCAGAGGGAGGGAGGAGAAGCGTTTGCAAGGCTGAGAGATACTGTCTCTTTTTGACAGACTTGTGATACATTTTAAAATGTATATACATTAGGACTGAACGGTAGTTTTAGCATCAACATCGCGATGTGCACCAAGCGCGATAGTCACATTGCAGGATTGCAATGTTGACGCTAATTCTTTTTTGCTGCTTGATAGAAAAGTAAAGATTATTACGCCCAACCCTCTCTTTAAGACGGGTAGCCATGTGGGCAACGTTTGTATGTGACGTGTCGTCTGGGTTATTTTAGGAAAAGTAGGGCTCTCCGTGTGTAGAAAAAATATCGTAGTGACGCAGTGATAGTGTGCATAGTTTTCAAGGGTAGTGAGTGAAGCTATAGTAGTCAGTGTTTTATGTTCGCCGCAAACAAAACTAAACACCTGATTAATGTCTAATGTCTCCCGCCATTTCTCCCACCAGAAAGCTGCTACCAGCAGGTAAAGCTAATATAGTTAGCCCAAAGAAACAAGGGGTCCGTCCGTCCCAACTAACAATACGGCTCAGAGCCGCGACGCTGGAAACGTACACTAATCTACAACAGAAGTCTGTGTCGATCCAACGTCATTTACAATCGACTAATTGTTCTTAGATACAGAGTTTATTGTAGTGTCGTGGATGCAGGTCTGATCAAATTTATCAAACAAACAAGCGGCCCCGCTAGTCGACACAACCTAAAATAGAGGGAAGCAACAGCAGCCACCAGTGTATATTCTTCTCGATGCCTCCCCTACAAATCACAGCGACAGTTGAGAATATTTATTTTCCAAATAGCTTACAATCTTTGAAAAAAAATTATTAGTGCATGCCTATATCCATTAGATTTATATTTCAGTTCATAATTATGTTTGTTGCATTTCACTATCACTATAATGATGCTATTTAATAATATGTTAAGTCTAAATTTAATTTCCTATATTGTCTGATTTTAATTAGTCTTTTTCAATTTCCATATGCCCCTGGGTCAACTGAGAAAAAACAACCACTGAAACCTTGGTTTTATAAACGTTTAGCACAGGTTCATATCCGTACCCTCTGTAGCCCAGGCTTAATAATAACCCTAAATTATTTTATTGTAAGACATTCCTTTTATTTCCCAGTATTAAAATGTGGTCAAAGTAGTTGGTTAAAAGCTATGAGAGAAAATTATTTTTTTTTCCTCACATTTGCAGATGCCCCTCCAGTCCGCCGTGGATCAAGTGGCATGATTCAGTCTTTCTAATGGAAGGAGAGCTTGTCGGTACACGATCCATCCTGCAGCACAACTGTTTGAGGCATGTGCCAAATATTCGCACATGCGCAGATGATATCCGATGAACGCGGTTTACGACATCTGCACCTGTGTTCACATAGGACAGTTGAAGAACCAGTCTGTTCGCCTCCACCTGGAAAGACGAACGTTAGTTTAGCTAAGCTTATTCGGCTAACACACTAGCTGAGACAACATGTAAATTGAAGGAAGATGAATGAAAAATAACCGTTTAAATATGTAACAGCTGTTACGCCGTTACTTGTGCTCATTTTAAAATACAATAACTATATACTTTTTTTAAATAACTTTCAAGTTTAATTTAGCTGTAGCCCGGTTTTCCCCGTTTAGTGGGTAATGTTTTTTAGGCTGACTCAAGCTGTCAAATAGCGGTTAGCAAAATAGTTGTTAGCTAAACTAGTGTCAGCTTCCCGGTGGAGCCAAACCCACACACACACACACAACACACACACACAAACACACACACACACCCACACACACACAACACAACACACACACACACACCACCACAACAACACACAAACCACACACCACACCCACACACACACCACACCACACACACACCCACACACACACCACACCAAAACAACACCACACACACACACACACACACACCCACACCACACCACACACACAAACACACACACACACAACAGTGAAATAAAAAAAGAACCCAAAAACCATAAATTTCACACTGATTATGGAAAAAGTTAAAAGTTAAAAAAGAGAACGGTAATCAAGACAACCCGACCCACTTCCGGGTTAGGCCCCGCCCAGTCCGAGTACAGATACAGACACAGATAATTCATGTGTTAACAAGATACAGATACAGATAATGCTGTACTTGCTCATCCCTACTATTATAGTAGATTATAATCTATTTGGTCCAGGTAGCTTTGTCATTTGTCACAAGGCTACTTTTACTTTTATACTTTAAGTAAATTTTCAAGCCTCTACTTTGTTACTTTTACTTAAGTAAAGATGTTGAATCAGTACTTCTACTTTTCCCAGAGTTCTTTTTAACACAATTAACTGTACTTCTACTTGAGTATGGGAAGTGAGTAATTTTGCTATCTCTGGAAAAGAACATATAAATTTCAATAGTTAAAAAAAAAAAATATATATATATATATATATATATATGAAAAAAATAAAAAAGTATATACTGCATTGGGCACTGCCGTTTATTTCTAATTTAATCTAATCTTATTTTCTAACTAATTTTCAAACGGTTTGCTTTGCTACAAATGCCAGCCATGGGGGGGGTCTATGAAGATTGGCTCACCTCAAGGGGCCACATGAAGAACTGCAGCTGCAGTTTCTCTTTTTGAACTTTATTGGCCAAATTAAACAGTGCAGGCAGCTGCAGTTTCAATTACACAAATGACAAACTTTTTTTTTTCATCGTACTGATATTACTAATAATTAAAGTAAAAAATAGTTTATGCATTAGGTTCATTTAGTATCATACTTTTAAAAATCCCTGTACTGTTTAGACTACACAACTTGCTGTCTTTAGTGAGGTTATTTTTTGTACCAAGGCTTTGGAGCATGTGGAGTAATTGTTTCAAGTGACTTGTATCATTTTAGACCAATGACATCATTGAAGATGCCTGAAGCCCTAACACAGTTCAAATAAAGTCTCCCTTGCGTATGCAATACATACAGTTACAGGCTTGCAGTTCAGACACAAACGTATTACAAGATGGATTTTCATGTGAGATGTGAAGTCTTGTGTTATCATGGTGCAGAAAATCAGGGCTAATCCTGTAGTGGGAACTTGATGCGAATCAGCATTTAACATTCATGTTAAGTATTTACATTATAAATATTTTATGTCATGGCATACAGGGCTTGCTCCCAAAAATTTAAAGAAAATTGAAACAGAGGCGGTCAAGGCTCTTTAATATTGAAATGATCACTTTGGATAAAATATTCTTCCCTGATACAACCTTATAAAGCAACCATAAACATTTAAAGCTTCTGATTAAGTATCCCAATAAATGAGTTTGCATATTTCTCTTGATGTTTACAAAGTCTAAAATCTCACGTCATTGACTTCTTAATAAGGAACAACAATCATCATTTCACAAGAAGTTTGAAAAGTTGACTTGCCATCTGCCCCATAACTGTTTACTGCAGGTGGAAAGAAAAAAGTACATCATGCTAAACGTATTTGAAAAATGATTTACTGTCAATTAACTTGATAAATCTAGACACTATTTATAGTGGAAGTGGTTTGATTTAAAGGACAAACAAAAAACAGACACAATTTCTTTCTCAATTTTGATTATACAGTGTTAACTACAAATTGCTTTTTTATTTGGCAATTTGAAAATGAACTGGGTTGGGGGTGGGGGGGGTAAACGTCATGCAACCATCCCTCCCCCTACTAGTAATTTTATTTTACTATTGAATTCCAAATAGAGTCATAACAAATTGAGTGAGAAGAATGACAAATTAAATGAATTTTAACTGTGTATCCATAACATAGTAGTCGTTTATTTGAATCCTGTAAAGTGCTACTTTGTTTTAGACCCTACACTAACCACTGTCACTGCCCAATGTGAGCTGGGTGCAGATTTGAGTCACCCATGCGTCACGTTTGCGACAAGTAGCCAACAAGATGCTAACGAGAGACTTCTGTAATTTCAATACAGTAAAAATGGACCTACTTAACAAAGTTTGTTAACTGCTGGCTACAAGTTTGCAATCAAACACAACAAAGGCTGTCACTTGAATGGCGTTTTGAGCAAACGTTAGCAATCAATCAATCAATCAATCATAGATAGCTGAAACGTTTTGGGAGTGACTGCTAGTTTAGGTGCAAGCTAGCAATCAAACACAACAAAGGCAGTCACTTGAATGGAGTTTGAGCTAATGTTTGCAATCAAACAATCATGACTAGTTTAGACGTTTTGAAATGATTTACATCTTCTGTTATTGTTTGTAATGAGAAAAGTTTAATATTTCACGGATTTCACAAATTCAGTATGACAAGTTAGACCACAAACTATTTACACACATCTGCACTTGACCAGAACTGTTCTGACTCATAGACAGACTGACTGGACTCTCATTGGGTAGGACCCGTTATGCCGTAAACCGTTTAATCTGAGCATGCGTGACTCAAATCTGCACTGACTCACATCAGGCAGTGACAACCATCACTGAGTGGGAGTAGTGATGAATAATTTAACTGCTTGCAGTTCCGACTGCCCTAAGATTTAATAAAATCACCTGACTCTATTACTCATTCTTTATTCAGGTAATTTGACATGTCATCAGACACCCCAGTGGCTCAGCAGTGAACATGGACATGGAGCTTACAGAGGCTCAGAGTGGGTGAGGCGGCAGGCTCTTTTAAACCAGTAAAAATCTGCGTTCAAAACGTTTTCTTTAAATGATAACCTCAGTTTAATCAATACTAAAACAAAGGACTATTTGATAATATGACAGCATTTATATAACTATGTTATGACCATTGGTTAGAAGTATTTCTACTTTGTTATTATCATATCACTTTTTACATACCTCTGGTTTGGTAAATTGGTCTAAATACCTACAACCTGCTTGCCCCCGGTGAGTGTTTTAGTTGGCTCGCAGGACAAGAGGTGTGTTCAAGTTGGTAAATAAGAGTACAAAAAACTTTAACAGGAAAGCTAACGTAGTTGTTGTTCAAAGGGCTCTTGTGTCATGTAAACTGAAATTACTCCTTTTTAAAAAAATTACATTTTAAAATAAAGGCCATTTGATTGGATGTGTGGAAACAAAGTATTCTGACAAAATTAAAGCAAATCTGGTACTTGATTTAACACAAATTCTGGTTTACACTGCATATTCAGCAAAGAGCAATGGGTGTTAAGAGGACTAATCAGCTAATTTTTGCCCCGGGACTAATTTCACAGTTAAATCAACCAAGCGCACAATAGTTGATATAATAGTAATAATGCTTAATTCATGATTCAGAATATTTAAGTGAAAGTAACTCCGGCTTTCAAGTGGAAAATAGAACCGTGTCCTATTTCTTTTCCTCACTTGTGTCATGTTTCAGTGATGTAACTAGCCAATCACTGCCAAGAAACAAACTGAAACTGAACTGTAAATACCTAAAAAGGGTCCTAGAAAGAAAAATGTCATTTGGACCTATTAAACAGTTGAAAAATGTATAGTGTTAAATTGGTATACCGGTATATGATCTGGTGTGTGTCTGGTACAACCTTGTCATGTACAAAGCACAGCTGAAATTTAAAAAATTGGGTTTGTCTGTGATTGGATAATCACAGGCAAGTATACAATTTAACATATATGGAGAAACATTTTCCAGTAATAAACACATATTTAATTGGTTGTAAATCGATATCTGCAATCAACAATTTTTTTTCAACTCTGGCTTAGCATTTATTTTTCTATGTTTAGAGGACCTTTGTAAATCTGTTGAGTTGAGCTATTACAGAAAAGATTCCCTAAATTTAGTACCAAATTGTATACTTCTTTCCAGAAAACTTCCTAGGACATTATTAAGATATTACAAGACCCATATAAGAGGTTATTTTAAATAATAATTAATTAAATTACTTATTTCCAGAAACTCTGGATGCCTGAACGTTTAACTTTGTTCCCAAAAATGTCATATCCTGGTTCAAATTCAGCAACAAACAAATATACCAGTTTAAATGGCCTGTTTAAAAAATAAAGATTCAGACTGAAATTTGTGTCCACTAGGAGTCCACTACAAAACTTCCTAAATTTGAATAAAGAAAATACATTTTGGCACAATACAGTTCAGAATGCATTCTAGTGATGGCTGTTGTTTGCTTGCTAAGTCTTTATAAAGGCACAGTGTGTGTGTGTGTGTGTGTGTGTGTGTGTGTGTGTGTGTGTGTGTGGGCAACACTTTTGGCTCAACAAAAGTGAACGATTAGAAGACAAGCATGCTTAGCAGACAGCCCCTTAACAGAAATGTGGCATTGTCTTGGACAGCACCCTTCTTGTTGACAGCACTTTGGGGAATTTCCTGTTGATACTGCTGTGATTGGTGGGGTCAGCTCTAACCCATCAGGAAGCTGCATCGAAAGAAAAAAGAATTTTAACCAACAGAAAACAAGTATGCCAAAGGGAGTAGGTAAAACAGATTAACAGTTATGATTTGTCTCTCTGTCTTTACCTGTATGGGTATCCATGGTACTTTGCTCTGAAATGGAGAGCAGCCAGCTAGAACAGCATCACCAGAACCCTACCTGCTACACCCACACAACAACACACACACACACACACACACACACACACACACACACACACACACACACACACACACACACACACACACACACACACACACACACACACACACACACACACACACACACACACACACACACACACACACACACACACACCTTTGAGTTGCTCAAAACCTCTCTTTTCAGTAAACTACAAACACAAACAACAAACAATGTTCTCAGTGCTTGCGTTCATGTGATATGGTGATACTTTGAACAAAGTTTCATGTTGTGTTGAGCCTTCTTAGTGTTTTAAAAATAGCTATTTTGACGCAAGTGTAAAAAAGTCCCTAGGCCTCCCATTCAAAAGGCCATTTGACCAAAAGAAAAAAATACGGTAAATCTTAAAAGTGAAGCTTCTGTCCTAAATGTGCTTTTAAACTAAAGTTTGACTTGGGTACATACACAAAAAGACCCTAAGTTGCATTTTGGTGAGAGAAAAACTTTAAGTGCTAGAAATGGGTGGGGCCTTACACGTCATATTCAGTGAACAGCTGACATCACATACTCCAGTCCATCTGTATACCAGCAGAACTAATACCCAGTATTTTGAATTGATTGTACGAAATAACTGATTTTCACCATTTCCACGTGCTGTAACTAATTACGTGATTTCATCCAATCAACTTCAAATTTGGTTTGTGCCCTCTTTAGACCTAGAAGATGAAAAGTTATTAAAAGCTTAACTTTTCGTCACAGGGACTGGATGTAGCGGGGCAGCCATTTAGTGCATTTCGCCATTGAAACAGTTGTTGTAACATTATTACCCCTATACTTGTCCAATGGTTGCGCAAATGCATAACCCCGACATGGCCAGAGGTGCGAGGGCCCGTTCCAACACTTCTTGCAGCTTTAATTTCTTTTCCATTAAATAAGTAAAAATGCAATGAAAACTATACATTCTCAATGCGCCCTGGGCACACGTCTTACAATAATATCTAAATGTGCAAATAAGAAGCTGAGCATTAATTATTACATTTATGCTTATTCTGGCTCGTTTGTTCCACATTTACTATATCTAGTAGCAATGCTACACATTTAGAATGTTGTTACTCTAATCTACATTGTCCAATCTGCCTGTAAATTCCCATGATTAACCAGGCGTGAAGACAGCCACATGCCAATATTGACTCATACTATGATTTAAGTCCTTTCAAGGCTTTAAATTTAGAATTAGAAATTTTAGACATGTTAAGACCCCGCGGAAACCCTGACCGCCGCACACGGCAAAAAAGATGCACAGCCGCGAGGAACGCTGTACCGCCATTAACCCTGATGAACGCTGAGGTGTCAGTGCTCGTACATTGCAGCTTGCAGCTTTAATTTGTTTTGTTTGTTTGTACATTGGAGATTAACATGGAGGAAAAAGGGCTACACATTTCACCAAATTCCTACAAATCGACAGCTTCCATTTAAAGGGTTCTAGACTGCAACCATTTTTTGAGTTGAGTTGAGTAGAGTTGGCCAATGTGGGTGAAAGGGGGATGGTCCGTGAGTGATTTGTCAATTACATAATGCTGTGATCTACACTTGTGTTTCTTGCTTTCGTGGAGTCATCACAAACAAAAAAGACGGGGTTTTATTTCAACACCACAACCGAGAGATATAACTTAATTGGCTGTGAATTCACCGATTTATTTCCATTTTTACATCAATGCTAATGTCAGCTCATGCTCTTTTGTGCAAGAGAGGTAGAGATGTGACAGCAGAGACCGCTTCTATGAAGTAAAAAAAAAATACATATAGGCTGCTAAATATAACTATTTAGCTTATAAAAACAAATATCGCTTGTGTGAGTGTCGTGAGCTCCTCTCTCTGGCTCCTTCATCACCTCATCTTTCCATCACTGGGTGTTAGATAGTAAGATACTCCCTTTTCATGGACGTTTAATCACCTTAGATATGATGTCTATTTCAGTGTTAAAGAGATGGTTCTGAGTAATTTCACCCTAGGGTCTTTTGCACCATGATCTCGAGCCACAACCCCTCCCCAGAAGCCGTTTTCCCTTGGTCTAACATTGGTTGAGTTAGCGCACCAATGGAACCAAGTGTTTAGCTCAAAAATTACCCCACTAATAATGCCCGGAATGGTACCAAACTTCTACAGTAGTACAAATAGATTCTTTACTCATTAAACCAGGCATTATTTAAATAACACTTGCCTGACGGCTTCTGCTCTCTAATGCTACCGGCAGTCTCAATGTGACTTAACTAAAATAAGACAGCAGATTGCGGTTTCTCTATTTATTGCCAAAGCATTTACTTGACAGTTAAACTGGGGAAAATGTAAAAAATTATTGCGTTGCAGGCTGAATTAAGGTGTGCGCCCCAACATTTTCTGCCTGTGCCCCTAATTTTTTTTAGTTAGGGCCTAAAGTGCTATTAGTAATGTGTAATGTGTGCGCTTCCATTTTTCCTCTCTTTCCGCTGTAGCTTGTGCACTGTGGTGCTGACCACTATACTGCATGCATATTAAATTACTATTGCACTTGCAGAAAACATTTTTACAGTTTTTAAAAAACTATCTGGAGTGTACAGAAGAAAGCCAAGGAAAATTAATAATCAACGTGTGTGTGTGTGCGTGCACACATACTTTTTCTCTTTCCAATGTCAATGTCAGAGGTAGCGGCCTCACACAGCAGCACCATTCCCATGGTAACAGCAGCATCTGACAGTAAGGTCAAGGTTTAGACAACAATTGCATGTAATGGCGTTACTATTCTCAAACCACTACAATTCAACAATCTTAGGGAGGAATGCAATGGCATACATGGAACTTTGTTATGTAATGTCAACAAAGCCTTATCTTGTTAAAAGTTATAGAAAACATACATTTTTTGAAAATTGGGAGATTTATTATTTTTGTACTGAAATTAGAAAGGGCAACAGTACAGTGCAAGTTATGGCCATATTTGCTTTTGACGTAATCTGAAAGTAACAAAAAGTTATCGAGTTACTTTACATTGATTTAAAATTCTAATACTTGGATTAGGTTACTGGCTACATTTTTTATATATATTATAGGTAATTAGTCGTAATACATGTTCAAAGTAACCATCCCAACCCTACAACCCACCAGGTGCCACTTTAGAGTAAAGGTTTTGATATTTTTAAATGGGGTTGTAGGATATACTTATCCATCGTCAGTGTATTACCTACATGGTCGGCAGGCTTCCAGATTGAAAATAGGGCTTGCGTGGACGGGATTTGTTTTGAGAACAAAGGAGGGAAAAACCTTGTTTATAAACAAGGTTTTGCATGGACTTTATTTTCATCTGTGCAATTTGGGCTAATCCCAAGTATTCAGTGTGTGCTTACTTTAAAAGTGAGTATGCATACACCTGAAGGATACTGAAGAGTAGGACAATGTGTGTCTCAGCCACAAACTGGGCCTGACTGCTGCCATGGATGTAACTCTAAAAAACACATAAAGTTTAATAGTATTCTGATAGTTAGTTCACGCATATTGTAAATGATAATATATGGTAAAAAGTGTGTTTGTCTTACAACTTGTCCGGTGCTGGGGTTCTTGTGTGCATAAGGTGGTCCTCGAATGTGGTTCCACATCTGGCCTGAAGTCATAATCAGGACAAAGCACTAAAACACAGAAAACCACACAGCAACAAAAGAAAAGTATTATAAAGATCAGGATATATTTATTAAAAATTACGGCGAAAGACACTATTTTCTCTGCACTTTGAAATCTTTCATAATAATTCTTTCCCCATTAAGGCAGTTTTACAAACAATTATCAAGAGATATTAATATCACTACTTTTACATTCATTATTTTTCTTCCTGTTTCTTAACACTGTTCTTAGTTCATTCAAAAGGTGCAACAACCCTTTACAATACAAAACAAAAAAAAGTGGAAAATCTCAATCTGCCTATGAATTTTTTTTTTTTTTTTACACATTCAATTGGTAATCAAATTGGAAAATGAAACCAAATCAAAATTATTTGTGCAAGTCAAAAAATAAAAATACTCAGCAACTTCCTGGTCACACAAATTGTGCACAATAAATATCAAATTCTGTCTGTGTCCCCTTTTTCATTTCCTATTTGTGACTTGAGCATAAAAAGTACAACAAAAAACAAGCAGTTACTAGCTTTTTTGTGTTGGATTCATAAATAAATATTGACAGAATTTCTTTTTTCATTTTCCAACTATTGATTCCCAATTAATAATGAAAAGAACAAAATTATACACACATTCTTATTGACCAGCTCAGTATTTAAGGCTCAAACACTGACAACATTGTTTGGCAATTTGCATGCTTTTCCATAACATACAAAGCAGTAACTTGAGTGCTGTGTAACATGTGTCTGATGCTAATAACTTAGTCGTTGGCAGGTGTGTGGAGGAGATTTATTTCAGGAAATGGTTTCCAATCTGTCCCAAATTTCTCAGCATTAAGAAGTTCCAGTCTGACGTGACAGCCAGCAGGTGCTTGCTGGATGGAGTAGCTGTCTTGCCGCGTGGCCTGTCAACCTCCCAAGACCCCACTGCTAGCTGGAGCTCTTTCAAGACAGGAGGCATTTACATCTCCAATCACTTGTTTAAATAACAACACAAATATCCATTAAAGGGTTAATGGTAACCTGTGGTTGTCTCTTTTCTAACAAGCTTGCTGGCCGACTGTTACTCACACATACCAGCCGCAGGCAGAGGGGAGGGAGAGAAGCGTTTGGCAAGGCTGAGAGATACTTGTCTCTTTTTGACAGACTTGTGAATACATTTTAAAATGTATATACATTAGGACTGAACGTTATGTTTTAGCATCAACATCGCGATGTGCACAAGCGCGATAGTCACATTGCAGGACATTGCAATGTTGACGCTAATTCTTTTTTGCTGCTTGATAGAAAAGTAAAGATTATTACCGCCCAACCCTCTCTTTAAGACGGGTAGCCATGTGGGCAACGTTTGTATGTGACGTTAGTCCGTCTGGGTTTATTTTTATGAAAAGTGAGGCTCTCCGTGTGTAGAAAAATATCGTAGTGACGCAGTGATAGTGTGCATAGTTTTCAATGGGTAGTGAGTGAAGCTATAGTAGTCAGTGTTTTATGTTCGCCGCAAACAAAAACTAAATCACCTGATTAATGTCTAATGTCTCCCGGCCATTTCTCCCCACAGAAAGCTGCTACCAGCCAGGCTAAAGCTAATATAGTTAGCCCAAAGAAACAAGGGGTCCGTCCGTCCCAACTAACAATACGGCTCAGAGCCGCGACGCTGGAAACGTAACACTAATCTACAACAGAAGTCTGTGTCTGATCCAACGTCATTTACACTGACTTAATTGTTCTTAGATACAGAGTTTATTGATAGTGTGCGTGAGATGCAGGTCTGATCAATTTATCAAACAAACAAGCTGGCCCCGCTAGTCGACCACAACCTAAAATATAGAGGAAGCAACATGCAGCCACCAGTGTATTATTCTTCTCGATGCACTCCCCTACAAAATCACCGCGACAGTTGAGAATTATTTATTATTTCCAAATAGCTTACATCATCTTTGAAAAAAAAATTCATATCGTGCATGCCTAATATCCATTAGATTTAATATTTCAGTTCATAATTATTGTTTGTTGCATTTCACTATCACTATAATGATGCTATTTAATAATTATTTAAGTCTAAATTTAATTTCCTATATTGTCTGATTTTAATTAGTCTTTTTCAATTTCCATATGCCCCCTGGGGTCAACTGAGAAAAAAAAACAACAACTGAAACCTTGGTTTTATAAACTGTTAGCACAGGTTCATAATCCGTACCCTCTGTAGCCCAGGCTTAATAATAACACCCCTAAATTATTTTATTGTAAGACATTCCTTTTATTTTCCCAAGTTATTAAAATGTGGTCAAAAGTAGTTGGTAAAAGCTATGAGAGAAAATTATTTTTTTTTCCTCACATTTGCAGATGCCCCTCCAGTCAGCAGTGGATCAAGTGGCATTGATTCAGTCCTGTTCACTAATGGAAGGAGAGCTTGTCGGTACACGATCCATCCTGCCAGCACAATCTGTTTGAGCATGTGCAATATATTCGCACATGCGCAGATGATATCCTGATGAACGCGGATTTACGACACTGCACGATGTGTTCACATAGACAGTTGAAGAAAGTCTGTTCGCCTCCACCTGGAAAGCGAACGTTAGTTTAGCTAACAGCTTATTCGGCTAACCACTAGCTGAGACAACATGTAAATTGAATGAATGAATGAAAATAATCGTTTAAATATGTAACAGCTGTTACGCCAGTTCTACTTGTGCTCATTTAAAATACAATAACTTAATACTTTTTCTTTATAATAACTTTCAAGTTTAATTTAGCTGTAGCCCGGTTTTCCCACTGTTTAGTTTGAGTAATGTTTTTTAGGCTGACTCAAGCTGTCAACTAGCGGTTAGCAAAAATAGTTGTTAGCTAAACTAGTGTCAGCTTCCCGGTGGAGACAAACCACACACACACACACACACACACACACACCACACACACACACACACACACACACACACACACACACACACACACACACACACACACACACACAACACACACACACCCCAACACACACACCACACACACCACACACACACACACACCACACACACAACACCACCACACACACACACACCACAACAACACACCACACAGTGAAATAAAATAAAAAAGAACCCAAAAACCATAAATTATCACACTGATTATGGAAAAATTAAAAGTTAAAAAAGAGAAAGTTATATTATTGAGTATGCAAACTCTTGTTCATTACATTTTAATAATAATTGCAACCACATTGTTGTATTTATTGTTGCAAAACTTTATACTGTATATAGTTTGTTTGTTGCCATGACAACACCACTGATCTGAAGCTCAATGCTGATGTTGTCATGGAAATAGTTTTCTAATCAGCAATAAATATAAAACAATAAATTTAAATTAAATTTGCCCACTTCCGGATTAGGCCCCGGATACAGAGGATTCATGTGGTAAATAGATACAGATAATGCTGTACTCGCTCATCCCTATAAAATATATTATATATATATATATATATATATATATATATATATATATATATATATTCATATTCTATTTGAGGGTCTTTTACATGCTGTCTCAGGTATTGGTTAGCCAAATTAGCTGTTAGCTAAACTAATGTCGTTAGCTTTCCGGTGGAGGCTAACAGCAGACCACTACTGTAGAACAGATCGTGCAGTGTCGTAAATCCTAGTACATCATGACTATCATCTGTGCGTGCGCAAACAATTTGCACATGCGCAGAACAGATTGTGCAGGCAGGACGGATCATGTACCGACAGAGCTCAGCCCCCTTCAGTGAGTGAAATAAACCCAACAGAAACACAAAAGGTGGTGGTCAAACATAATGTAAGGAGTGAAGATGTTGGCCCATACTTGCAATCCCCAGTGAGACTTTGCTCTTTCTCCGGAAAGGCTTTTAGACCCAATAATGAAACCAACTATGACACTTGGTGCTCCCACATTGAGCTACTCTTAAAAGTTCCCATGGCATGAAAATTTCACTTTATGGAGGTTTTTAACATTAATATGACTCCCCCCTGCCTGGCTATGGTCCCCCCAGTGGCTAGATAGGTGTAAACTGAGCTCTGGGCTTTCTGCTCTTCCTTGAAAAAATGAAAGCTCAGGGTTGATCTGGAATCTTGCTCCTTATGAAGTCATAATTTTGGGAAAGAGACTTAAAGATACAGTATTAGGGGACTCCTAAGGCCTATATAAACGCATCCAAAAAGCACTATGTCATGGGACCTTTAAACAAGATTGACACAGATGATGGGGTTATGGGGCTACAGCCTGGATCACCCCTGCTTACCTGTAGCTCCTTGACTCAGCCTTTGAAACTGTTCAGGATGGGGAGGAACTATTTGCCCAGTTTATGAACACACTTCAAGACCAGGGTGAAAAACCCTCCACTTATTTACATTGATTGCAACAAGCATTAAACCTAGCTGTGAAAAGGGGTGGGGTTAAGTAGGTAGATAAACATCTACTTAAACAGTTTTGTAGGAGATGCTGACTCAATTCTTTGCTCCCTAGCCAGCAACTTGAGCAGAAGAAAAAGTAGTCCCCCTTCATTTGCTGACCTCCTGCTATTACTGAGAACAGACAAAGTTTGACAGATGGCAAAAACTAGTCACATGAAAAAACACATTGGCACCCAGCTTCGGTTACAAAGCACATGGGCTTGTGTAGAGTCAGAAGAGAAGTCAGAGGTCAGTCTCAGTGCTATTGAAGATCTTGGGAGGCCGGTAGCTAGTCTGAAAAGTCAATTAACCTCTTTTATGGCTTATAAAAAGACAAAGGGGACTGCCAGAGGAGCAGCAGGGAAAAGTCGGGGCAGAGTCCCAAAACTAGACAATGCTAAAACAGACAAAGAACAAGCAAACAAACACCCAGGTCTTGGTATTGCCTTAAGTGTGGGGAGGATGGGCACATTGCCCCATCTTGCACAGAAACAGCCAATCCTGTTTAGTGGCTAAGAAGAGGAAACAGTTATGGCGTTTTTCCACTGCTGGTAACAGCTCGACTCGCCTTGACTCGACGCATTTTGCGTCCGTTTTCCATTGCAGATTGAGTAACGCCTCAGCATGGCTGGTCACCATAGCTACGCGTGATGATGTAATTTTCAACGCGACTCACAACAGCACGCCAGAAGAAATGTTTTGTTTCAAAAGAAACTGAAGGAAGCAACAAAAATCACCGCTAAAAAAAACAGGAGTTTGGGAATTCCTACGGAGTTCAGACGTTGACATGACGGTTGTTCGCCGACACAAAAGGGTAAGTTAAGTTTCCTGGTAACGTTAGCTAACATTTGCATGTTTAGGGCCCCGGTCAGTATTTACATATACACTATAACGTACATGAACTTTAGCAACCACGATTACACACCACATGTGTGCTGTGTACCGTTTGTGTTTCAGAGCATTCACGCTTTGCAAAATCGCCACCGCAGACCGTCTGGTGGGCAATGTCCGACCGGGTGAGATATCTGGTTCTACGTCACTGGTCTTGTATAATCTTTATAGAATCACGAAAGGCTTATGACAAACGACTTGGATGCATCTGGAACGCAGAGCCGGGGGGGACACTGTCACTGGGTGGCAGAGGAAGAAGACCGGGATGAGGGTTTGATGCCTACTTGAAAAGCTAAATAAAACTTTTCTTTGATAAATGTCTTTTTTTTTTTTTTTAAATAACGCAGTGTGCAATATTGAAACGACATAAAGCCCCTAATAGCCCTTGATTTTGAACAGTTGAAAAGTGAGAATAGTGCAGAGAGTAGATAATTGTCGTTGCTGGCTATTTTTTTTTTAAATGTGTTGCGCAACTCTAACCTCCTGCCCCTGCTGCTGTGCGGCAGCATTTTTATTGTGTCATCTTTTCATGACGCGTGCAGCAGAGAACGCATTGTCATGGTTCAAAACTACACATGAGGCGGGTCTTTTGTTGGCCATGTGCACCACCAAATGTACCGTAGTTTGCTGAAAATCACGTCAATCAACCAACATACATGTGCGTTGTGTTATGAATATTTGGAGACAGCGAGAAAACGGCTACGAGCATCAGAAGAGGATTTTGACAGCGAGGGGATTGTACAATGAGGTGGAAGATATAAACGAGTTGGGAGGGAGGATATCTTCATCATAATCTACCTTCCTCCTCTGTCTGAGCCCATTTTCCTCGCTCGTCTCTCAAAACTCCATAAACAACGCACATGTATGTCGGTTATTGACATGATTTTCTGCAAACTTCGGTACATTTTGGGGTCACATGGCTTTAAATAGCCAACAAGACCCGCCTCATGTGTATTTTGAAACATGACAGTGCGTTCTCTGCGCACGCGTCTGAAAAGACCGACGAATACAAAATGCTGCGCCCCGCAGCAGCCGGCAGGAGATTCAGAGTTGCGCACGCAGTAACCAGCGGGATGTGTCGCGCGAAGCATCCGGCACAAACGGGTTAAACAACACTCCTGTTGTGGGGAACGGGAGCTGAAGTAAGCTGACAACGTACCTCGATGAATGACGCAAAGCTCTAGTATGTGTCAGTCTAGAACATAAAAAAAGCAACCCTTTTAAATTTCCTAAGGGGTTAGTTGGCACCAGAGTACAGCGCAAGTGACATAAAAGATGAAGTTAACTGTCTACTTGACACGGGTTCAAATAACAACAGTTTCGGTCATTTTATGAACAGCACTTTTCAGAGCAGGAGATTAATCGCTTGTACAATCTCCAGAGGTGGGGGAGCTAACGGCCAGTCTGTACCCTACTTAGGTTACCTAGAAGAGATATACTTTCCTAAAAGAGCTTCTTGGAGCATCAATGGATGTGTAACTACCCTAGCTTTGGTTTTCACTGATATCCAAGCCAGTAGTCTCAAGTGTTTATTGGCACCAACACCCTCAATGTATTGTGTAAATGTACTTCAAAGCCAGATTGACATGGCATCAACCCATCCCACTGGCTACAGAGCAGTCTTAAATGTCTTGAGCTCAGACATAAGCAAGCAACAGTCACCATGGTTTAATGAAAATGCAAGGCAGAAATTATACTCATTCTAGCAGGTGAAACTAATAGTTGAGGGAGCTGCAGTACTAAAGGTTTTCAAATGAGAAGTATGTTATTGAGCAGCCATTCTCCTCCTCCTTGCCAGGTGGCTTGCTGTAAAAACTACTTGGTTGACATTCCCCAGCAACAACCCTAAAAGCTAGCGGTGGTAATTAGTAATGAGTCTAACCATGGTATTGTCATTCCTCAAAATGCACAATTACCGAGATAGTGCTTACCATAGCATCTACTTAGAAGAACAAGTGAGATCAACCATCAGAACCCTACCAAAGTCACCAGAGACTCAATGTCCACAAACAACCTGAACTTCAACTTCAGTGAGTCTCCCAATTCACCATGAATGGAAAGAACGCATTACTCAGAAGCTCAACATGTCTAATGGTTTTTGGCCACATTACCTGAATTTTGGGCCGAACAGATAAGGTAGCACACCACATAAAACTGTCAGATGAACTTCTGTTTAACAGCGTACTCAACCATACATTCACAAGATATCAAAGCTGTTTCGAAACATACAGGAGCTTCTTGATACAGAAGTCATCAGACAGTAAGAGTTATAGTGGTGGTCAAAAAAAATGGCCGGGCAGTGTGCATTGACTACTGACGTCTGAACCTTCAGACAATAAAAGACCATACTTCCTTTCGAAGCTGGAAGACACATTCTCAACGCTCAACGGCTCCCAGTGGTTCTCTGTCCTTGATTAAAGTCTGGTTTCTACCAAGTTGAGGAGGCAGAACAACCTAAGACTGCTTTTGTGTGTCCTCTTGGGTTCTGGGAGTTTAACTGAATGCCTCAGTGAGTGATGAATGCACTGAGCACATTTCAAAGATTAATGGAAAAGTGCATGGGAGACTGCATTCAAAAGGATGTGCTAGTCTTTCTTAAAACTTGATAGTTCTTAAAGACCTAGAGGAGCATGAAGCAAGGCTGATGAGGGCTCACGTGCCTTAGAGAGTATGGTTTGAAACTATCCCTTGAAAGTGTGTCTCTTCCATAATTCAGTCCGCTATCTTGGGCATGTGTTCTCCAAGAAGGGAGTCGAGACATATCTAGAGAAAATCACTGCTCTTCGAGTCATAGGCAATGCACATAGAGGATTGTCACGGAGTGAAAGCCACTATCCAGCACACAATTACAATTTCTGGTGACTAAGAAGTTCCGTGATTATCTTTACGCAACCACTTCACCATTGTTACTGAAAGCAATCCGCTGACATACATACTGACCCAGCAAAACTTGACGCCACAAGCTATAGAGGCTGGCAGCACTATCCACTTTCTCATTCAAACTCCTATCATCCAAAGCAGAATGGTATGTGGATGGATTGTGCGCAGGCCACCCAGGAGCTGATGGATGATCTTAATCTCAAAAAGGAGAGCGCTATGACAGTTCATTCAAGATAACCTCTCTGATCCGATCGATCATAGGTGTGATTGGCAAAGGAATAAATAAAGGGAGAAAAGACCGACCGACCGACTGACAGCTTTATACTGTTTACATGCATAATCAGCATCCATTCTTTATGAGATGTGTAAAGTCCCTTTGATGGAGATTTAGCAAAATACAGGCACTTTTTAGGTTGTATGTTTTAGGAAAAATAAACCTCTGGAACTGATTTTTATCTATCTAATTTTTTTCACAACACTAATAGTGGTTATTAGCCATACTATTAAGAATACACCGATTTTTTTTCTCGAAATACCTGACTGGCCTCTCCATCCAAACCCCAACTGGACCTTTGTCTGCCACACTGCAGACTCTTCAAGTACATGTAGCTACTTCCAGTCGAAGTTGATCACTTGGTACTTTAGTACTAGGAAGCAAACAGAAGCCAGCTAGCTTCTGTTGCTTCCACCGACAGCACCATCTGTTCGCTGCAGAGCTCTTTTTCCTGGCTCAGCAATACCTAATACTTACTTACAAATCCCCTATACTAGTTTACTTGAACTCTTCAGATAGAGTATTCTAAACAACACTCTATAATTTCAAACACCCACATTCTAGTAATTCTCCCAAGAGCAAGCAACTAGTGCTACATTGGCGACGAAAACTCCTTTTTAGCAAGAAACCTCGAACAGACCCAGGCTTGTAGGCGGTGTGATGCACAGTGGCAATAATAGTCACAATAAAGACATGGGAATAGTGACCACAAATGTAGTGTAGTAGCTCATGCCAAAGCAGGGCACTGCAGAACATTACAGGGAGTAGCTGGCATAGCATAGCACAGGTGGACGTAGCGGGATTGCGCAGGGTTCAGCAGGACACTGCAGGGCCACGCAGAACAGGACAGCTGTCTCATATTAAACTGAGACGTTTTCATAACCTGTAAAATTAAAATGTTCCGCAACCGGAGTAAAAATAAAAGTAAGGGTGCTCCGATTGATCGGATCACTTTTCGTTATCGGCCGATAAAGGCTTTAAATAGTTTGATCGGTGTCTCCATAAAGGCCGATCAATGAGCCGATGAGAGGCACTACTCGTGAGAAAAAAAATCTACCGCAGCTAAAATGCAGCCTCCCTACATTCACCGGTCTGCAGATTCTCACAGGTGTCTTGAAAAGACAATACATTAGCGATTTGCTACCACACGAAGAAAGGAAGATCACAGAATATATGAATGAACAAACAAAGATCACAACAAATGTTTTACAAATTTTTCGCAGACACAAATAAAAATTATTTTGCCTGCAGAAAAAAAACACAAAAAAACACAAAAACAAAAAGTCAACAATTTACAATCAATTCATAAACAAATAAAAAATAAATAAAAAAGCAAGTAACACACAGTTGAAGCAGGATATGAAAAACAATAAATAATGAAAACCAAGTAAAAACAAACAAACAAGCAATAGAAGATCTACGCAACTGTCAAATTACCAAAAGAACCCTAGCAATAACAAAACCAACTTAGCCAGCATAAATAAACAAAGAATGTGCAATGAGAAGAAACTTCTAGGAGGTTGTACATTGCAAAGGTTAAAGACTCGTTACCCCGAAGATTAGGGGTTGTATGACCCACAGCTTCTAACGAATAAGGCAACAACATGACCAAAAAATAAAGCCCACGGAAAGGTGGGCTAATTACAATTAAAAAGGAGCCAGTAGGAACATAGTAGGCCAAAAATAAAGAAATCTCTGCACAGGCACAAACCCAGAAGATCTGCTAGCTTACATGTATGTCAAACGCCGCAGAGTGTCAACAGTTGCACTTT
>NW_022605572.1:459120-462773 GCF_008692095.1 Etheostoma spectabile
AGAAACAAGGGGTCCGTCCGTCCCAACTAACAATACGGCTCAGAGCCGCGACGCTGGAAACGTAACACTAATCTACAACAGAAGTCTGTGTCTGATCCAACGTCATTTACACTGACTTAATTGTTCTTAGATACAGAGTTTATTGATAGTGTGCGTGAGATGCAGGTCTGATCAATATCAAAAACAAAAGCTGGCCCCGCTAGTCGACCACAACCTAAAATATAGAGGAAGCAACATGCAGCCACCAGTGTATTATTCTTCTCGATGCACTCCCCTACAAATCACCGCGACAGTTGAGAATTATTTTATTTCCAAATAGCTTACATCATCTTTGAAAAAAAAATTCATATCGTGCATGCCTAATTCCATTAGATTTAATATTTCAGTTCATAATTATTGTTTGTTGCATTCACTATCACTATAATGATGCTATTTAATAATATTTAAGTCTAAATTAATTTCCTATATTGTCTGATTTAATTAGTCTTTTTCAATTTCCATATGCCCCCTGGGGTCACTGAGAAAAAAAACACAACTGAAACCTTGGTTTTATAAATGTTAGCACGGTTCATAATCCGTACCCTTGTAGCCCAGGCTAATAATAACACCCCTAAATTATTTATTGTAAGACATTCCTTTTATTTTCCAAGTTATAAAATGTGGTCAAAAGTAGTTGGTAAAAGCTATGAGAGAAAATTATTTTTTTTTCCTCACATTTGCAGATGCCCCTCCAGTCAGCAGTGGATCAAGTGGCATTGATTCAGTCCTGTTCACTAATGGAAGGAGAGCTTGTCGGTACACGATCCATCCTGCCAGCACAATCTGTTTGAGCATGTGCAATATATTCGCACATGCGAGATGATATCCTGATGAACGCGGATTTACGACACTGCACGATGTGTTCACATAGACAGTTGAAGAAAGTCTGTTCGCCTCACCTGGAAAGCGAACGTTAGTTTAGCTAACATCTTATCGGCTAACCACTAGCTGAGAAACATACATGAAATGAATGAATGAAAATAACGTTAAATATTGAACAGCTGTTACGCAGTTCTACTTGTGCTCATTTAAAATCAATAACTTAATACTTTTTCTTTAATAACTTTCAAGTTTAATTTAGCGTAGCCCGGTTTTCCCACTGTTTAGTTGAGTAATGTTTTTTAGGCTGACTCAAGCTGTCAACTAGCGGTTAGCAAAATAGTGTTGCTAAACTAGTGTCAGCTTCCCGGTGGAGACAAACACACACACACACACACACACACAACACACACACACACACACACACACACACACACACACACACACACACAACACACACACCCACACACACAACACACACACACCACACACACACACACACCACCACACACACACACAACACACACACCACACACACACACACACCACACAAAACACACACACACACAGTGAAAATAAAAAAGAACCCAAAAACCATAATTATCACACTGATTATGGAAAAATTAAAGTTAAAAAAGAGAAGTTATATTATTGAGTATGCAAATCTTGTTCATTACATTTTAATAAAATTTGCAACCACAGTTGTTGTATTATTGTTGCAAAACTTATACTGTTATAGTTTGTTTGTTGCCATGACAACACCACTGATCTGAAGCTCAAGTGATGTTGTCATGGAAATAGTTTTCTAATCAGCAATAAATAAAACAATAAATTAATTAAATTTGCCCACTTCCGGATTAGGCCCCGGATACAGAGGATTCATGTGGTAAATAGATACAGATAATGCTGTACTCGCTCATCCCATAAAAATATATTATATATATATATATATAATATATATATATATATATATAATATTAATATTCTATTTGAGGGTCTTTTACATGCTGTCTCAGGTATTGGTTAGCCAAATTAGCGTTTAGCTAAACTATGTCGTTAGCTTTCCGGTGGAGGCTAACAGCAGACCACTACTGTGAAAAGATCGTGGCAGTGTCGAATCCTAGTACATCATGACTATCATCTGTGCGTGCGCAAACAATTTGCACATGCGCGCAGAACAGATGTGCAGGCAGGACGGATCATTACCGACAGAGCTCAGCCCCCTTCAGTGAGTGAATAAACCCAACAGAAACACAAAAGGTGGTGGTCAAACATAATGTAAGGAGGAAGATGTTGGCCCATACTTGCAATCCCAGTGAGACTTTGCTCTTTCTCCGGAAAGGCTTTAGACCCAATAATGAAACCAACTATGACACTTGGTGCTCCCACATTGAGCTACTCTTAAAGTTCCCATGGCATGAAAATTTCACTTTATGGAGGTTTTTAACATTATATGACTCCCCCCTGCCTGGCTAGGTCCCCCCAGTGGCTAGATAGTGTAAACTGAGCTCTGGGCTTTCTGCTCTTCCTTGAAAAAATGAAAGCAGGGTTGATCTGGAATCTTGCTCCTTATGAAGTCATAATTTTGGGAAAGGACTTAAAGATACAGTATAGGGGACTCCTAAGGCCTATAAACGCATCCAAAAAGCACTATGTCATGGACCTTTAAACAAGATTGACAGATGATGTGGTTATGGGGCTACAGCCTGGATCACCCCTGCTTACCTGTAGCTCCTTGACTCAGCCTTTGAAACTGTTACTGAGGGGAGGAACTATTTGCCCAGTTTTTAGAACACACTTCAAGACCAGGGTAGAAAAACCCTCCACTATTACATTGATTGCAACAAGCATTAAACCTAGCTGTGAAAAGGGTGTGGGGTAAGTAGTAGATAACATCTACTTAAACAGTTTTGTAGGAGATGCTGACTCAATTCTTGCTCCCTAGCCGCAACGAGCAGAAGAAAAAGTAGTCCCCCTTCATTTGCTGACCTCTGCTCATTACTTAGAACAGAAAAGTTTGACAGATGGCAAAAACTAGTCACATGAAAAAACACATTGGCACCAGCTTCGGTTACAAAGCACATGGGCTTGTGTAGAGTCAGAAGAGAAGTCAGAGGTCAGTCTCAGTGCTATTGAAGATCTTGGGAGGCCGGTAGTATCTGAAAAGTCAATTAACCTCTTTATGCTTTAAAAAGACAAAGGGGACTGCCAGAGAGAGCAGCAGGGAAAGTCGGGCAGAGTCCAAAACTAGACAATGCTAAAAACAGACAAAGAACAAGCAAACAAACACCCAGTCTTGGTATTGCCTTAGTGTGGGGAGGATGGGCACATTGCCCCATCTTGCACAGAAACAGCCAATCCTGTTTAGTGGCAAGAAGAGGAAACAGTTATGGCGGTTTTCCACTGCTGGAACAGCTCGACTCGCCTTGACTCGACGCATTTTGCGTCCGTTTTCCATTGCAGATTGAGTAACGCCTCAGCATGGCTGGTCACCATAGCTACGCGTGATGATGTAATTTTCACCGCGACTCACAACAGCACGCCAGAAGAAATGTTTGTTTCAAAAGAAACTGAAGGAGACAAAAATCACCGCTAAAAAAAAAGGAGTTTGGGATTCACGGAGTTCAGACGTTGACATGCGGTTTGTTCGCCGACACAAAAGGGTAGTAAGTAAGTTTCTGGTAACGTTAGCTAACATTTGCATGTGTTAGGGGCCCCGGTCAGTATTTACTATACACTATAACGTACATGAACTTTAGCAACCACGATTACACACCAACATGTGTGCTGTGTAC
>NW_022605572.1:462783-463651 GCF_008692095.1 Etheostoma spectabile
TCAGAGCATTCACGCTTTGCAAAATCGCCACCGCAGACCGTCTGGTGGGCAATGTCCGACCGGTGAGATATCTGGTTCTGACGTACTGGTCTTTGTATAATCTTTATGAGAATCACGGAGAGGCTTATGACAACGACTTGGATGCATCTGGGACAGCAGAGCCGGGGGGGACACTGTCACTGGGTGCAGAGGAAGAAGACCGGGATGAGGGTTTGATGCGCTACTTGAAAAGCTAAATAAAAACTTTTCTTTGATAAATTGTCTTTTTTTTTTTTTTTAAATAACAGTGTGCAATATTGATAACGACATAAAGCCCCTAATAGCCCTTGATATTGAACAGTTGAAAAGTGAGAATAGTGCAGAGAGTAGATAATCTGTCGGTGTCTGGCTAGATTTTTTTTAAATGTGTTGCGCAACTCTGAACCTCCTGCCGGCTGCTGCGTGGCGCAGCATTTTGTATTTGTCAGTCTTTTCATGACGCGTGCAGCAGAGAACGCATTGTCATTGGTTCAAATACACATGAGGCGGGTCTTGTTGGCCATGTGACCACCAAAATGTACCGTAGTTTGCTGAAAATCACGTCAATCAACCAGACATACATGTGCGTTTGTTTATGAATATTTGAGAGACGAGCGAGAAAACGGCTACGAGGCAATCAGAAGAGGATTTTGACAGCGAGGGGAGTGACATTGAGGTGGAAGATAGTAACGAGTTTGGGAGGGAGGATATCTTCATCATAATCTACCACTTCCTCTGTCTGAGCCATTTTCTCGCTCGTCTCTCAAAACTTCATAAACAAACGCACATGTATGTCTGGTTAATTGACATGATTTTCTGCAAACTTCGGTACATTTTGGTGGTCACATGG
>NW_022605572.1:463661-463747 GCF_008692095.1 Etheostoma spectabile
CCAACAAGACCCGCCTCATGTGTATTTTGAAACAATGACAGTGCGTTCTCTGCGGCACGCGTCATGAAAAGACCGACGAATACAAA
>NW_022605572.1:463757-467246 GCF_008692095.1 Etheostoma spectabile
TGCGCCACGCAGCAGCCGGCAGGAGATTCAGAGTTGCGCAACGCAGTAACCAGCGGTGGATGTGTCGTCGCGAAGCATCCGGCACAAACGGGTTAAACAACTAACAGATCCTGTTGTGGGGAACGGGAGCTGAAGTAAGCTGACAACGTACCTCAGATGTAAATGACGGCAAAGCTCTAGTATGTGTCAGTCTAGAACATAAAAAAAGCAACCCTTTTAAATTTCCTAAGGGGTTAGTTGGCACCAAGAGTACAGCGCAAGTGACTATAAAAGATGAAGTTAACTGTCTACTTGACACGGGTTCAAAAGTAACAACAGTTTCCTGGTCATTTTATGAACAGCACTTTTCAGAGCAGGAGATTAAATCGCTGTACAATCTCCTAGAGGTGGGGGGAGCTAACGGCCAGTCTGTACCCTACTTAGGTTACCTAGAAATGAGTATAACTTTCCTAAAAGAGCTTCTTGGAGCATCAATGGATGTAACTACCCTAGCTTTGGTTTTCACTGATATCCAAGCCAGTAGTCTCAAGTGTTTATTGGCACCAACACCCTCAATGTATTGTGTGAAATGTACTTCAAAGCCAGATTGACATGGCATCAACCCATCCCACATGGCTACAGAGCAGTCCTTAAATGTCTTGAGCTCAGACATAAGCAGAGCAACAGTCACCATGGTTTCATGAAAATGCAAGGCAGAAATTATACAGTCATTCTAGCAGGTGAAACTAATAGTTGAGGGAGCTGCAGTAACTAAGTGTTTTCCAAATGAGAAGTATGTTATTGAGCAGCCATCTTCCTCCTCCTTGCCAGGTGGCTTGCTGGTAAAAACTAGCTTGGTTGACATTCCCCAGCAACAACCCTAAAAGCTAGCGGTGGTAATTAGTAATGAGTCTAACCATGGTATTGTCATTCCCTCAAAATGCACAATTACCGAGATAAGTGCTTACCATAGCATCTACTTAGAAGAACAAAGTGAGATCAAACCATCAGAACCCTACCAAAAGTCACCAGAGACTCAATTGTCCAACAAACAACCTGAACTTCAACTTCAGTGAGTCTCCAATTCCACCTGAATGGAAAGAACGCATTACTCAGAAGCTCAACATGTCTAATGTGTTTGGCCAACATTACCTGAATTTTGGCCGAACAGATAAGGTAGCACACCACATAAAACTGTCAGATGAAACTTCTGTTTAACAGCGTACTCAACCAATACATTCACAAGATATCAAAGCTGTTTCGAAAACATACAGGAGCTTCTTGATACAGAAGTCATCAGACAGTAAGAGTTATAGTGGTGGTCAGAAAAAAGAATGGCCAGGGCCAGTTGTGCATTGACTACTGACGTCTGAACCTTCAGACAATAAAAGACGCATACTTCCTTTCGAAGCTGGAAGACACATTCTCAACGCTCAACGGCTCCCAGTGGTTCTCTGTCCTTGATTTAAAGTCTGGTTTCTACCAAGTTGAGGAGGCAGACAAACCTAAGACTGCTTTTGTGTGTCCTCTTGGGTTCTGGGAGTTTAACTGAATGCCTCAGTGAGTGATGAATGCACTGAGCACATTTCAAAGATTAATGGAAAAGTGCATGGGAGACATGCATTCAAAAAGGATGTGCTAGTCTTTCTCTAAAACTTGATAGTTCTTTTAAAGACCCTAGAGGAGCATGAAGCAAGGCTGATGAAGGGGCTCACGTGCCTTAGAGAGTATGGTTTGAAACTATCCCTTGAAAAGTGTGTCTTCTTCCAGAATTCAGTCCGCTATCTTGGGCATGTGTTCTCCAAGAAGGGAGTCGAGACATATCTAGAGAAAATCACTGCTCTTCGAGTCATAGGCAATGCACATAGAGGATTGTCACGGAGTGAAAGCCACTATCCAGCACACAAATTACAATTTCTGGTGACTGAAAAGTTCCGTGATTATCTTTACGGCAACCACTTCACCATTGTTACTGAAAGCAATCCGCTGACATACATACTGACCTCAGCAAAACTTGACGCCACAAGCTATAGATGGCTGGCAGCACTATCCACGTTCTCATTCAAACTCCTATCATCCAGGAAAGCAGAATGGTAATGTGGATGGATTGTGCCGCAGGCCACCCAGGAAGCTGATGGATGATCTTAAATCTCAAAAAGAGAGAGCGCATATGACAGTTCATTCAAGATAACCTCTCTGATCCAGATCGATCATAGGTGTGATTGGCAAAGGAATAAAATAAAGGGGAGAAAAGACCGACCGACCGACTGACAGCTTTATACTGTTTACATGCATAATCAGCATCCATTCTTTATGAGATGTGTAAAAGTACCTTTGATGGGAGATTTAGCAAAATACAGGCACTTTTTAGGTTGTATGTTTTTAGGAAAAATTAAACCTCTTGGAACTGATTTTTATCTATCTGAATTTTTTTCACAACAACTAATAGTGGTTATTAGCCATACTATTTAAGAATACACCGATTTTTTTTCTCGAAATACCTGACTGGACTCTCCATCCAAACCCCCAACTGGACCTTTGTCTGCCACAACTGGCAGACTCTTTCAAGTACATGTAGCTACTTCCAGTCGAAGTTGATCACTTGGTAGCTTTAAGATACTAGGAAGCAAACAGAAGCCAGCTAGCTTCTGTTTGCTTCCACCGACAGCACATCTGTTCGCTGCAGAGCTCTTTTTCCTGGCTCAAGCAAATACCTAATACTTACTTACAAATACCCTATACTTAGTTATCTTGAGACTCTTTACAGATAGAGTAGGTCTAGACAACACTCTATAATTTACAAACACCCAACAATTCTAGTAATTCTCCCAAGAGCAAGCAACTAGTGCTACAATGGCGACGAAAAACTCCTTTTTAGCAAGAAACCTCGAACAGACCCAGGCTCTTGGTAGGCGGTGTGATGCACAGTGGCAATAATAGTCACAATAAAGACATTGGAATAGTGACCACAAATGGTAGTTGTAGTAGCTCATGCCAAAGCAGGGCACTGCAGAACATTACAGGGAGTAGCGTGGCATAGCAGAGCACAGGTGGACGTAGCGGGATGCAGCAGGGTTCAGCAGGACACTGCAGGGCCACGCAGAACAGGACAGCTGTCTATCAGTATTAAACTGAGACGGTTTCATAACCTGTAAAATTAAAATGTCTCGCAACCGGAGGTAAAATAAAAAGTAAGGGTGCTCCGATTGATCGGTCACTTTTCGTTATCGGCCGATAAAGGCTTTAAATAGTTTGATCGGTTGTCTCCATAAAGGCCGATCATATGAGCCGATGAGAGGCACTACTCGTGAGAAAAAAAATCTACGCGCAGCTAAAATGGCAGCCTCCCTACATTCACCGGTCTGGCAGTTCTACAAGGTGTCTGAAAAAGACAATACATTAGCGATTTGCAACGTGTGTGCCGAGGAAATTCCACGAGGCGGAAAGCTCCAAAGACATTTCAACACCACCAATCTCATCAGACATTTGAAGGTTAGTCACAGAAAGGAA
>NW_022605572.1:467256-467363 GCF_008692095.1 Etheostoma spectabile
TTTCAAAGTTAGCTAGCGCTAAGGCAGAGAGAGAGCAGAGTCGTGTAACAGCTCCGGCGTCACTCACTCAGCTGTCTGTAACGGAGACATTGCAGCGACAGCAACCA
>NW_022605572.1:467373-467865 GCF_008692095.1 Etheostoma spectabile
ACAGTAATGACAGCAAGAAAAAAAAGGAAATATCATCCAAAATAATGGAATTCATATGCCTCGATCACCAGCCGCTGTCAATTGTGGAAGACGAAGGGTTCTGGCGACTCATGTCTTACATGGATTCCCGCTACACTCTGCCCGGGCGTAAATATTTCACTGATGTTTGCCTGCCGCAGTTATACCAAACTGTGTTTGCACATGTTGACACCCTAATGAAGGACAACATCACATCAATCAGCTTCACAAGTGACATTTGGAGTTCAAATGTATGTCCCATGTCCATGTTGAGCCTAACTGCGCAGTTTATTAATCAGAACTTTGAGTTAAAAAGAGTTGTGCTTCATTCTCAAGAATTTTCGGGGTCACACACCGCGGAGGCTCTTGCTGCCGCATTCAGCGACATATTTCGCGCATGGGGAATTCCAAAGGAAAAAGTGCACGTTATTCTCACGGATAATGCCAAGAACATGGTAAAGGCCATGAGGGATG
>NW_022605572.1:467886-468071 GCF_008692095.1 Etheostoma spectabile
GCATGGCTCATACACTGCAGCTTGCCGTTGCCGACGGAGTTCTATCACAACGCAGCATCGCTGATATAATAGCCTGTGGAAGATGCATCGTCGGTCATTTCAAACATTCCCAGCTTGCCTACTCTCAACTTCAAAATATTCAGAAGCAACTTGGCCAGCCTATTAAGAGGCTACAACAGGATGTA
>NW_022605572.1:468091-468262 GCF_008692095.1 Etheostoma spectabile
AGTTAATATGCTACAGAGTCTGATGGAACAGAAGCGGGCCCTATGTGCTTATGGAGCTTACTATGACTTGCCTTCCATGTTCACCTGCAGCCAGTGGAAATTGGTGGAAAATATGATTTCTCTACTCGCCCCGTTTAAAGAGCTCACGCACCAGATCAGCTCATCAACTGC
>NW_022605572.1:468272-468776 GCF_008692095.1 Etheostoma spectabile
GATGTTATACCATCCATCAGAGCTTTAACCCGTCTTCTGGAGAAAACCGCTGAGACGGACCACGGTGTAAAAACTTTGAAAGCCACGTTGTTGGAAGCGGTCCAGAACAGATTCAGTGACATTCAATTGAATCGCCTGTATACCATTGCAACAGTGCTCGATCCGAGGTGAGAACTTAATTCACACAACTCTCTCTCTCTCTCTGTGTGTCTCATGTCAATATTAATTGAATGTTTTGAATTCTTAAGTAAGTTTCCCAATTCCTCTTGCAAGAAAAAGATCTATCTTGGCCTAAATGACTGATACATCCCTGAAATGATTAGTGTTATAATCTTTTAGAAGGCAGGCTGGCTGGCATTTTTACTAGAAAAATAAACATTTCAAACAAGAGTTAAGACTACAGAGTAAAAATGCAAATTTGGAGTAGGCCTATGCCATTGCCTATTTGGCCAAGACTTGTTCACTAATCAAAACAAGAGCAGAGCATAAACTATGAAATATATT
>NW_022605572.1:468786-469808 GCF_008692095.1 Etheostoma spectabile
ACAATGTCTATGGTGTTACATATTTCTTTTCTTGAAAGGAGAGGCTGTAACTTAACCCAATTTCCCCTTTGAGATCAAAAAGTTTTTCTGATTCTTATTTGTTTAAGTAAATCCATTAAAGTTTTATTTTTATTTTTAACCAAAAAAAAGGTATAAAGACAGATATTTCTCCAACGCACTCAAGCCCCAGATTCGCAGGCTGCTTTCTGATGTCCTTGCTACTGGACAGGAGAAGCAAAATGGTGAGGCGAGTTTGGAAGCGACTGGCACCGAGCCCCCAGAGAAAGTACCACGAGCTGGCTCCTTACACGCTATTTATGCTGAGTTGTTGGATGAAGATGGGGAACATGGTGGCGGTGACATCAGCAGCTCAACATCATCGCAAATGAACCTCTACCTATCAGAGCCAGTCATCCCATGGAGCGGACAGCCGCTTGTTTTTTGGCGAGACAATAAAAGTCGTTTCCCCGCTCTCGCACAAGCAGCACGAGCCTACCTCTGTGCTCCATGCACAAGTGTAGATAGTGAGCGACTTTTTAGCACAGCAGGGAATATTGTAGATGAGAAGAGGAACAAGCTGTCTGCCAAAAATGCAGAGATGCTTATATTTCTAAAGAAAAATCTGCCATTGATGCTTAACAAGTAGCTTGAAAAGAAATGGCTTTACTAATCTCTATTCCTCTTCTGTCTTTCTCATTGACTCATGATTTCCATGCTGTGCACTTTAAATGTATGTAGATTTAAAGGAGCTAAAAGAACATTTACAGTTAGGATTTGTTTGAAATTTACAAAACTTTGTTATTACTACTGAAAAAATGTCTGCAGTGATTGAAAGGACATTTTAGATTTTGAGCTAGGACAAAAAGCCAAACAATTACTGATATATTCTCTAAAGATGTGTGAGTGTTCCGTCATGGCTTCTATTTTCAGTTCATTACCGCAGGACAAGCCTAAAATACACACCTTTTGCCTTTTTATCTTGACATCCCAAAATATTTGATTTTGTTTTCTTTGCTCTGCAC
>NW_022605572.1:469818-478204 GCF_008692095.1 Etheostoma spectabile
AGTACACTTTAAGTTTGTGTAAATTAACAATGACAGATTTTTTGTATCTTATTTCAAAATAAGGCTCATTTGTTAAGCTCTAAGTTGTTTAAGGTGTGTTTCTAAGGAAGTTTTCTTATTATAGCTTGGCACAAAAGCACTATTACAACTTGTCCAAAATTGATCATTTGTTGGTAGATGGCGCGATCCATTTTGTTTGCAAATGTTTGCTTGAATGTTGAGCAATTCAATGCGAAAATGTAGGAAGCTAGAGACCCCTGCTGAATGATTAAATGTAAACTATCTTATATTAGCGCTTTTCTAGTCTTAACTAGATTTTTACATAATTCACCATTCACACACATTCATCCACTGTGGCTGAGGCTGCCGTAGGAGGTGCCACCTGCTCATCAGATAAACACTCATACACATTTACACTCCGATGACGCAGCATCAGGGTTAACTCTGGGTTTAGACTGAATCTCATTTCTCTATCTTACCCCTACCCCTTACCCTAGGTTTTGCGCATTCACCTGAGACCTAGTGCTGTCCCAATACTCTTTTTGATTAAGGGCTAGGGCTAAGACGAAGGGGTGTATACCCCTTAAAACCAAGTGAGGACGCAAGCTTACTTGTAAACAAGGGCTATTGTACAACAAGCAACAATGGCCGCCGCATCCACCAGAGAAACCAATAAATGTGTGTGTGTGTGTCTGTGTGTGTTTGTGTTGGCAGTTGTTACCAGTGCAGAGAAGGCCCAGACATTCTTGTTAAAGAGAAACTCCAAATTGTGTCTTCGCAGATATGCCAGTCCTCCAATAACAGCCAGGAGGAAACCCAACAGGAGTGGCCCTGCATAGTTTGGAGGACGAATGACACGGATCTGAAAAACAGACAAACATGACTTCTATCACATCTCACTCACATTAGGGCTCCCTTCCTCCTAGTTAGCAATCGTGACTCTGTACTTAAGATTTATTGGTTTATTACAACACAATGATAGATCAGTTAAAGGAATGTTTTGCAATTACCTGTACATCTGTTCTGTCTGCCACCCATCTAGCCAGCTGCTCTGCTGCAAAGCCTCTAACCTGCAGCTCGTAGGTATCAGACCTGCGAGGTTTTCCTTTGGGTGGGAAGTGGAGAAATGTCGGCGCAGAATTCATACTAAGCTGCAACGCAAGCACACAAATACAGTCAAAACATGTGTAGCAGTGAGGTTCCATATTAAGAATAATTACTTTATCAATCCCCTGGGAAAAATGTATTTATTTTACTCTTTTTACACACAGACACACAATGAACTGATAAGATAGTTGTAGAGAGGTTAAAGTGAGAAAAATAAATAATCATGTCATTGTCTGATAAGATGCTCAGTCCTTAATGACCTTAATGACATACATACATACATACATACATACATACAAACAAACACACACACACACACACATACATACATACACACTTGTGTTAATGAATGGATGGCAGACTATTAGAAAACAAAAGGCATAACCATCCATATCCAGTGTTGGGGACAAGAAGTTGTCTTACCATCTGAAAGACATCAGATCCTTCATCAAAATCAACAGATGCAAAGAAGACTTTGTTAGTAAAGGCAGAGGAATAACGCCAGGAGTTAGCCAGCACCTGGAACTCCTCATCAGCTTGTCTGAAATGAAAGATTGCATTTAAATTCATAGATAAGAATTAAAGTAACAGAAGTAGGATTGGGTACCGACTCTGTACTTTTTTGGGTAGGCCTACTGAATGAATTACGTTGGTACTACCGAGGACTGATATACTTTTAATCAAACAGTACCAAATTTTAGTACCTTAGAGCATGTATGTGTAAGCTTATCTGTCCTCTCTGCACATTGACAGAGAGCGGAGCTCCGACACACACGTACGCACGGCAACTTTATGTCCGCAGCACCTTTCAGCAACAAGGCAATTCAAAGTGCTTAATATAAAACATTAAAAGACCATTTAATTTAAAAAAATAGTCATGATGAAAATAAAAACAGGCTAAAAAGAATAATACTCGGATATAAGAATTAAAATTAACGATGATTAAGAAAAGAATAATTATTCAATTTAATAGGTTGTAGGGACAGGTTTGTGAGTAGAGACGGAGGGGTTTTATTTTGATTTATTTTATTTTCAGTGTAAATTGTTCTAAATATAGAACAAAATGTTAATAGTATGAATAGGTTTGGAATTACTTTTACAACTGAAATAATTATTGTGTAATAACACAAACATCAAAAAGTAATAATCTCACAATCCTATTATATTACTTCGCTTTGACATTTGTTTGCATTATGACAGGTTTTTCAACGTCAATATACATTTTTTTTTAACGCTGTCCAGATTTTTTCAAAGGTTAATGGTTTTCAGTTTCAACTTTCTGTCATTGACCTCCAAATCTCAAGTAAGTCTGTATATCGCTGCCATTTTTTTCACAGAGAAGCAGGCTGATTTAGTGGTAACTTTTAATGTAGGCCTAAGCTGTGCTGTTTTGGCAGAGGTTAGCACTGTTCTCTTAATACATCCATGGTTAGCACACGTCAGCTAACTTGTGGCTAAATGTAGCCAAGTCTCTCACCGGGGATATCAATCTATTTTCTATAATCTAGTATTTAGAACAATAATTTCTGTCCCTTAGGACTCCTACGCCCAGCGTTATTGGTGGTGCACAAGGCTTGACTCGCTTGTGTTTCTCATTAGCTCCGTCATGGATGTATTTAGAGAACGAGCTCCGCTCTCTATACCTGGCGGGACCTTAACGCCCCTCCCCCATAACTCTCCTCCAATCACAAGTATAGCTGCTGACTGACAGGTTTCTAGGCAAATCACACACTCACTAACAAGCAGAACGCGTTCACTGACAAAGTCAGTAAATGTGTTTTCCCAGTTTTCGGAGATGTCAGTGAATGCGTTCTGCCTGTGAGTGAGTGTATGATTTGCCTCAAAACCTGTCACTCAGCAGCTATAACTTATGATTGGAGGAGAGTTATGGGGGAGGGGCGTTAAGGTTCCGTGCTAGTGTTAGCAGCAGGTAGAGAGAGCAAAGCGTGTTCTGTTAATACAGAAATATAATAATGATGGAGCTAATGAGAGACGCAAGCAAGTCATAGATTGACATCCCCGGCGGGAGACTTAGCTACATTTTGCCACAAGTTAGTTGACATGTGCTAACCATGGATGTATTAAGGGAACAGTGCTAACCTCTGCCAAAACAGCACACCTTAGGCATATGTTAAAAGTCAACACTAAATCAGCCTACTTCTATGTGAAATTAATGGCAGAGATAAAAACAGACTTACTTGAGATATGGAGGTTCCAGGTAAACTTGAGGAAGACATTGCAGATATGTGGTTTTAACACATCGTGAGGATTGCTGTGGAGGTGAAGTGTCTCACCAGTAGCCTGTGTAAATTACCCATAAAAATAACTGTCACTGAAAAAACACAGACATCAAGAAAAAATGTAGATTGACATTGAAAAACCTATGATAATGCAAACAAATGTCAAAGTAAAATAATATAATAGGATTGTGAGATTATTATTTTTTGAGGTTTGTATTTTATATAAGTTAAACATTTTTCAATGCAAATATTTGTTGTTTCAATGCCAAATTTTATTTTTCCATACCGCATGTTACTGTCACTATTCTAGCTCCATATGAAAATAGGCACCTTAAACCGGAACCAAATTTCAGGTACCAGTATTGGTACTGATAAAAATGTGAATGGTACCCAACCCTAAACAGCAGTGCCTCTTCTTATTCCTTCTGCTTCTTACCTGCAGACCCCACACTGTCTCTGTGGCTGCAGTGCCGTAAACATGATGACAACCGAGTAGTTTCTGGGAGGAGCCTTGACAAAGCGACGAAACTTATCTGCGTTCATCCTGATAACTGAACGCTTTGAGGCCCACTCCATCATCTGAGTCAACTTCTCTGACAGCAGAGTCTACACAGGACACAAGAAAAAAATCGGCTGCTAGTGTAGACCCAAAAACAGAAGAGAAAACTTAGGAGCCATTCCAACTTTTAATATGGGCACTTGGTCAGTTACTCTCAGCAACAAAAACATCCACTCATACACATAACAATGCCAAATATATTAATGTACAAAAGCACATGAGAACAGGAACAAGAAGGGCAGCTAACTTTTCAATTTTTCCATTTCAGTTGCACGACCCAAAAAAAATTTAAACAGCAGAATCTACACATGAAAACACAATTTTCCTATACCCGCGGAATCACATGGAATTTGCACACATTTCATTGACAAATTAAACTAACGATTTTTATTTCACTTCCTTCAGCTGAATTTCCTTTCCCTGCTCTCCCACTGTCTCTGTCGCTCACGCATCTCTCTTGTGCAAAACACTTTACACTGATGCGCCATCGGTGTGTAAATGTGTGTGAGAGTTTCTAATGAGCAAGTGGTACAGCAGCCTCAGCTACAGTGTATGAATGTGTGTGAATGGTTCCTGTACTATGTAACAGCACTGTGAGTAGCCGTTAAGACTAGAAAAGCGCTTTATAAGAACAGTCCATTTACAATTAACATATACCTATGCTCTCCGTCTTTTCCGTCCTTTACAAACAATGTTCTCAATGCTCGAGTTCATGTGTACAGCCCCTGGTCATACTTCCATCAGAGTTTCACGTTGTGTCGAGCATTCTTAGAAATAGCAATTTTGATGAGATCTCCCATTCAAAAGGCCATTTGACCGAAAACGAAAATTCGGCAAATACTAAAAGTGGCGCTTACATCCTAATTAGGCTTTTAAACGAAAGTTTGACTGGGGTACATTCACAAAAAGACCATAGAGTTACGCTTTAAATGAACGGTGAATGTTTACGGAAAACAAGATAAAAGCTGATCAACTTCCTGCTTTACAAACGAGTGTGTAATTAGCCAGTCAAACACCAAGTTAACAACCACTACTGAGGATTAGTTATTAATAAGTATGTTTACATGCACACCAATATAAAACTATTTTCCGAATATGACAATACTCTGTATTTGATACAGGTCATGCTGAAGAATGAAAGAGGGAGGCTTTGTTTGCACGGTCAAACAACCGCCACCGCTGGAAAACTTTGGGGAAAAAAAATCGTATTACATCTAAACGGTGGAAAATTCACTTTCATTAATTTAGGCACGTAAACAGCTTATTTGAAATATCTTCTTTTTCAAAATAAGGTGGCCAAAACCCGGAAAATTATGTGCATTAAACGTAGTCAGTGTCTATTAGTGAAGATCAAATTAATGTTGAAACTTCTTTACTTGGCTAGCTAGTGCTATAAAAAAACCACACGTCAACGTTCATTTCAGGTTGCTGTTAGCTTAGCTTCTAAGCTTGAAACGGACTTCGGACAACTTTGGAGCAGTTGCATAGCTTTAATCCCAAGTGTATGAACTTTCTCCGCTTTATGTTATTGAAGCAAGGCATGTTACCTCTTTTTTCTTCTGTGCGTCTGCAGGGTCATGGTAAAAAATAATAACGAGAAAAAGCGACATAAGAAGTTTTCCGAACATTCTGCAACGCTGCTTACACTGCCGATCACAGCTTTCTATTGGTCACCTCATAGCCAATCAAATCTCTTCTTCTTCTTCTTTTTCTACTTCTTCTTGAAAATACCGCCACCAACTGTACCGGAGTGCGTAACACTATGAACTTCATAGAGTCTAGGCCAGGCTATCCATAATTTGGAATTGGGGCCACGTTCACTAAAACTGAGGCAAAATAAGGGGCCGCGAGAATATGAGAATTATAGTACAAAAAGAATTAACAACAACTACGAAGAGTCTGCAATAATCTATTTTGTAAATGCAGAAACAACGTATGCAATATTGTGGTACACTAAGACAACACAGGTCCATGACTTGGTTCCATTCAAAAAGACAATACACATGTGAAATCAGAGACAGCAATTAGAGAATAGCGTTTAAACTAACTAAAACATCCACCTTATTGCATAACTGTACCAAATTACAGCTCATGTCCTCAATGTGAAATGAAGAGATACATTGCAGTGTTACAAGTAAAGAGGAGAATAATCCTCAGAAATACAAACTGTCCCCGTTCTCACACGTTGAACAATAGAAGCGCAGCAAATGGAAACTTAATACAACACACGCTTTTTCTTCTAAAAAAATAACACATGGTTGACCGCGTGTCCTAATAAATCCAAGTTGTGTTTCCTCAAAATGAGCAATTTTAGTGAAGAAGATAATCCTCACCGGTAGTGTGCCCCTCCATGGGAATAGACCAAGCCAATCCTCCAGAAAACATATCCCAGTCCCAAAAATCGCACATAGAGGCACAGCTGTGCACAACTTTATCACTTACGGTTAAAAGAACTCATCCGCGGCCAATTTCCTCAGCCTTCTCAAGCTTGCTCAAAAGCGTCCCCAAAACGAAAATAACGATGCAAGGGACTCGACTCTCTCTATTGCGTGTCAATAATTGGATTTGCTTGATCAAATCGATAAGTTTTTCGGTTTTCTCTCTGTTACCACCTCCTCAATGGATGACAGCATACACTCCTTGCTGTCTCTAGTCTGTAACGGCTTTTTGGCGTCTTTCCTTTTTTCCCATATCCATGCCACTCGTATACGACGCCGCAGATTGCTACTCTCTTGATCTGTACCGGCCCGAAACAATGCGACGTCTTTGCTCGTAACAAGAGTACGCCCCGTTATCTTCTGCCCCCAGCAGCCGAGCCCGCAGGATAAAAGTAGGCTCAAAGTTACATCTATGTCTTGAAAGCTTCTCACTCAAATATACTCTTTGCACACGGCAAGGCCCTCTTTGCAGATTAAAACACAGGATTCGCATCAACGGCATAACGCGTTATTTCTCTGTCCATTTCACGTGTTGAAACTGCCTGTTTCTCTGAGTCACCTTTTCTTTTTTTTAAGGTGTAGAGACTTTTTTCTCGTGTAGCCAAACTTGTGCGCTGCTTGAACGAAAGTCAGAGCGGGCGCCTAGAGCGCGAATGGGCGGCTTTGATTGGGTCATGTGTGGTTCCGCAAATAATGTCCGCCGAACAGGTAGATCTTCGACCTGTTTTGCCCACCATGGCTGAAAGGGGGAATCCGCCTCTGCCTCTACCGTAACCGCAGAATGTACAATTACATAGTCTCTCGATTCATGAGACTACCCATATGTAATCTACACTTCACATCCACTTGCCGTCAAGCCCTCATGGGCCGGACCCGGCCCTGGCCGCCTTGAATAGCCCGGTCTAGCCCAAACGGAAATGGTCCTAGTCCTGATTACGTCAAAACAAACAAACAAATAAATAATAAATAAATAAATAATAAAAAAACCGTATTCTTTTCATTAAACCATTATTAAAAAGAAAAACAAAAAAGCTTAAGTCTCTCCCTTTTCATAATAATAATAATAATAATAATAATAATAATACATTTTATTTAAAGTCGCACAGGGAATTGATAAATTAAAAACAGCAAAACAAATACTCCATCCATCCATCTTCGACCGCTTATCCGGTGTCGGGTCGCGGGGGCAGCAGCTCCAGTAGGGGACCCCAAACTTCCCTTTCCCGAGCCACATCAACCAGCTCCGACTGGGGGATCCCGAGGCGTTCCTAGGCCAGGTTGGAGATATAATCTCTCCACCTAGTCCTAGGTCTTCCCCGGGGCCTCCTCCCAGCCAAAACAAATACTATACATAATAAAACAGCAAAACAAATACTATTCAACAGCAAAACAATAAACTATACAACAACAAAACAAATACTATACAGCAAAACAAAACAAATACTATACAGCTAAACAACGGAAAAGGCAGAGCATTTAGGTAGAATCGGCAGTTTTAAACAGATGTGTTTTGAGTTGTGATTTGAAATGGGGCAATTTTTCATGCCCTTTTCTTCTAGTATCCCATGTATTGAGTTGTCTTCTTCCATTTCCTGCCAGTGCATTCTACTGTTAATAAATTTCTAACACACACAAAGTACATGTTTTACGTCTTCTTTGTCTCAAGAAAATTGAACAAGGAGACCAATGTTCCAAGCGCGTAGGCTAATGGGCCAGGGTGGCACTGGCTCGCCGACATACTCGCTGGCCAAGTTTGATCAAAATATGTTTTGTGATCAAAAATATTCAAATGTATGTACGTAAAAAAAATAGTAACATAAGTACTGTAGTTTAAAAAAAAAAGTTTTCTCTTCTGATTAAATGAAGCTGTTTAAACCATAGAATAAAAATCAAACAATTAGGACGCCTTCGGAACGTAGTTGGTTTCTATGGTAACAACAGGCAGTCTCTCGGGGCTGCCTTAAGCAGATAATGTTAGCTAGCTGGTAGGGATGAGCGAGTACAGCATTATCTGTATCTGTATCTGTATCTGTTTACCACAT
>NW_022605572.1:478216-478373 GCF_008692095.1 Etheostoma spectabile
TCCGGATCCGTACTCGGACTGGGCGGGGCCTAAACCGGAAGTGGTCAGATTCAACAGGGAGTAGGTCGGGTTGTCTTGAAATGGGCGGGGCTTTAACCCGTATGTCATTTAAGCATGCAATTGATATGAGTTGATCAGAAATTGTTATATTTATTGC
>NW_022605572.1:478384-479249 GCF_008692095.1 Etheostoma spectabile
ATTAGAAAACTATTTACATGACAGCATCGAGCTTCAGATCAATGGTGTTGTCATGGTAACAAACGAATTATATACACAACAAGTTTTGCAACAATGAATACAACACATGCGGTTGCAATTATGAAGTAAAATGTACCGGGGCAACGCGGGGTTCAGCCGACTCTGCCCAAGGAAACTGGACAATGACTGCAGGCCGGGGATCAACACCAACCCTCCCAATTGGCAGGCAGGACCGCGCTTGCAGTCTACCCCACGGTTACATAGATACGCAGTAGTATTTATGGGACGTCGGGTTTTAGCCTATGACGAGTTCACGACTGGGTAGGTACATATAAACCAGTAGTATTTGTGGTGAACGTGGGGTTTGTAGTCCTTACTAGATAACCAGTATTTCTGTGACCGGGTGTTTGTAGTCCTTACCTAGTAAACAAGTATAGATTTCTGGTGAACGTGGGTTTGTGTCCTACAATAGAACCAGTGTAGATTTTGGTGAACGGGTGGTTTCAGAATGCTGCTTGGTTTAAATGCTACTCCGTTGCGTCTTTGCCGTCGGGGTTTTTTTTTTTTTAACACCGTTCAGCTGGCTCATTAAAGTCAATGCAGATCTGGAAGAAACAGCCTCGGACCCTCCTTCTATCTCTCTTCTCTCTTCATCTCTCTCTCTCTCTCGTCTCTCTCTCTTTCTCACACACACCACAACACACACACACACACACACACACAACACCACACACCGACACACACAACACTCACACATCACACATACTGGTGGAAATAAAAAAAGAACCGAAAACAAAAGCACATGATCATAAAAAAATTAAAAGTTAAAAAAGAAAGTTTTATTGAGTGTGAAAACTCTTGTCAT
>NW_022605572.1:479439-479564 GCF_008692095.1 Etheostoma spectabile
ACTATGTAAGGACTACAAACCCCACGTTCACCAGAAATCTACTGGTTACTATGTAACGCTGTGGCTCAGAGCGGTTGCCTGCCAATTGGGAGGTTGGTGGTTTGATCCCCGCCCCTGCAGTCATT
>NW_022605572.1:479738-480671 GCF_008692095.1 Etheostoma spectabile
TTTCCTGTAGATGTAAAAGCGCTTTGAGCAGTTGCTAAGACTGGAAAAGCGCTATATATAAATACAGCACATTATCACAGAACGCTGCGTGGCCAGTTGAGGAGTTGTATTCAATCCGATATTGACTCATATTACTCGTATAATACTTATATTATAATACTATAATACTAGCTGGCTTTATGGACAGTTTACCATGGATGTGTAAAGCAATGTTAAAAGTTACAGCGACAACAGTAGTTAGCTTCTCTTTAAAGTGTAACGGACACTTTTCTGGGATAGAATACAGTGTAAATAAGGATGAGCTTTTCTGCAGCATGTGCAGACATTTCCCCGGCGGAGCTGACAGCCCATTAGTGACAGAGGAGGTCCGAATAAAGGTAACATTAAGAAACTAATGTAAACCTGATGAAATGACAGCAACAACGTTAAAACATCACAAAAGATCAGAAGAGGGAAAAACGCATGTTTCCTGCATGGTGATGTGTGTTTAACAGCTTCTGGTAAGAAACTACTCTGAACCTGTTGAAATGACAGCCACAAGGTTAAAACATCACAACAAGCTCAGAAGAGGCTGAAACGCACGTTTCCGACATGGGCATTAGTTTCTTAAGAGAAGCTTTTAAAAACACATCTCCATGAAGGAAACGTACATTTTTGCCTCTTCTGACCTTTTTGTGAAGTTTTAACCTTGTTTCTGTCATTTCAACAGGTGTACATTAGTTCCTTAACAGAAGCTATTAAACAAAGATCTCCATGTAGGGAATGTGCGTTCCAGGCTCTTCTGAGCTTTTTGCTATGTTTTAACCTTGTTGCTGTCATTTCAACAGGTTTGCATTAGTTTCTTAACAGTAGCTTTAAAACACACATCTCCATGCAGTAAACATGCGTTTCGGCCTCTTCTGAACTTTTTGTAATGTTTTAACCTTGTTTCTG
>NW_022605572.1:480681-480787 GCF_008692095.1 Etheostoma spectabile
TTTCAACAGGTTTACATTAGTTTCTTAACAGTAGCTTTAAAACACACTTCTCCATGCTGGAAACGTGTTTTTCAGCCTCTTCTGAGCTTGTTGTGATGTTTTAACC
>NW_022605572.1:480826-480988 GCF_008692095.1 Etheostoma spectabile
ACAGTTGCTTTAAAACACACATCTCCATGCTGGAAATGTGCTTTTCAGCCTCTTCTGATCATTTTGTGATGTTTTAAGCTTGTTTCTGTGTTCATGTGTCACTGTAGAGGTGATGTCTCCACCAGACTTGGAATGAAGCTGGTATAACGTCAGGATTCATTT
>NW_022605572.1:480998-481146 GCF_008692095.1 Etheostoma spectabile
CTGAAAAAGAGAAAAATATGCCTTTAACAGCCTGAAAATGATTTAAATCACATCATTTATTAGACATTCTAGGCTCTAATTTTAAAATCCTACATCAGAATGCTCTGAAATTACCTGAGAGACACACTGTAGAGGTGATGTCTCCAAC
>NW_022605572.1:481186-481343 GCF_008692095.1 Etheostoma spectabile
TAGAGTAGCCTGAAAAAGAGAAAAATATGCCTTTAACAGCCTGAAAAAGATTTAAATCCCACTATTTATTAGACATTCTAGGCTCTATTTTTAAAGTCTTACATCAGAATGGTCCTAAATTACCTGAGTGACCCAATGGGTAAGTAGTGTCTAACCC
>NW_022605572.1:481404-481527 GCF_008692095.1 Etheostoma spectabile
TAAATATGCCTTTAACAGCCTGAAAAAACATCAATATAGCTCTACTTTTTAGTCCTTAGTTTTAGAACCGTACATCAAAATGCTCTGAAATTACCTGGAAGACACACTGTAGAGGTGATGTCT
>NW_022605572.1:481885-481983 GCF_008692095.1 Etheostoma spectabile
TGAAATTACCTGGAAGACACACTGTAGAGGTGATGTCTCCAACAGACCTGTAATGAAGTTGGGATAACGTCAGGATTCATTTTTAGAGTAGCCTAAAA
>NW_022605572.1:481993-482076 GCF_008692095.1 Etheostoma spectabile
AAAAATATGCCTTTAACAGCCTGAAAAAGATTCAAATAACACTATTTATTAGACATTCTAGGCTCTATTTTTAAAGTCCTACA
>NW_022605572.1:482086-503930 GCF_008692095.1 Etheostoma spectabile
CCTAAATTACCTGAGTGACCCAATGCATATGTAGTGTCTAACCCATAGTTGGATGGAACCTTGCATATCAGTAGGAATCGTTGTTAGATTGGCATGAAGGAGAGTTAAATATGCCTTTAACAGCCTGAAAAAGATTTCAATCACACTATTTGATAGACATTCTAGGCTCTATTTTTAAAGTCCTACATCAGAATGGTCCTAAATTACCTGAGTGACCCAATGGGTATGTACTGTCTAACCCATACCTGGAATAAACCTGGTATATCAGTAGGAATCCATTTTAGAGTGGCATGAAGGAGAGTTAAATATGCCTTTAACAGCCTGAAAAAACATCAATATAGCTCTACTTTTTAGTCCTTAATTTTAGAACCGTACATCAGAATGCTCTGAAATTATCTGGAAGACACACTGTAGAGGTGATGTCTCCAACAGACCTGTAATGAAAATGGGATAACGTCAGGATTCATTTTTAGAGTAGCCTGAAAAAGAGAAAAATATACCTTTAAAAGCCTGAAAAAGATTTAAATCACACTATTTATTTGACATTATAAGCTCTATTTTTAAAATCCTACATCAGAATGGTCCTAAATTACCTGAGTGATCCAATGGGTATGTACTGTCTAAGGCATACCTGGATTGAACCTAGCATATCAGTAGGAATCCATTTTAGAGTGCCATGAATGAGAGTTAAATATGCCAATAACAGCCTAAAAAAACGTCAATATAGCTCTACTTTTTAGTCCTTAATGTTAGAACCTTACATCAGAATGCTCTGAAATTACCTGGAATACACACTGTAGAGGTGATGTCTCCAACAGATCTGGAATGAAGCTGGGATAACGTCAGGATTCATTTTTAGAGTAGCCTGAAAAAGAGAAAAATATGCCTTTAACAGCCTGAAAAATATTTAAATCACACTATTTATTAGACAGTCTAGGCTCTATTTTTAAAGTCCTACATCAGAATGGTCCTAAATTACCTGAGTGACCCAATGGGTATGTAGTGTCTAACCCATACCTGGAATGAACCTGGCATATCAGTAGGAATCCATTTTAGAGTGCCATGAAGGAGAGTTAAATATGCCAATAACAGCCTAAAAAAACGTCAATATAGCTCTACTCTTAAGTCCTTAAGGTTAGAAACGTACATCAGAATGCTCTGAAATTATCTGGAAGACACACTGTAGAGGTGATGTCTCCAACAGACCTGTAATGAAAATGGGATAACGTCAGGATTCATTTTTAGAGTAGCCTGAAAAAGAGAAAAATATACCTTTAAAAGCCTGAAAAAGATTTAAATCACACTATTTATTTGACATTATAAGCTCTATTTTTAAAATCCTACATCAGAATGGTCCTAAATTACCTGAGTGATCCAATGGGTATGTACTGTCTAAGGCATACCTGGATTGAACCTAGCATATCAGTAGGAATCCATTTTAGAGTGGCATAAAGGAGAGTTAAATATGCCTTTAACAGCCTAAAAAAGATTTAAATCACATAATTTATTGGACATTCTAGGCTCTATTTTTAAAATCCTACATCAGAATGGTCCTAAATTATCTGAGTGACCCAATGGATATGTAGTGTCTAACTCATAGTTGGATTGAACCTTGCATATCATTAGGAATCCATTTTAGAGTGGCATGAAGGAGAGTTAAATATGCCTTTAACAGCCTAAAAAAACGTCAATACAGCTCTACTTTTTAGTCCTTAATTTTAGAACCATACATCAGAATGCTCTGAAATTACCTGGAAGACATACTGTAGAGGTGATGTCTCCAACAGACCTGTAATGAAGCTGGGATAACGTCAGGAGTCATTTTTAGAGTAGCCTGAAAAAGAGAAAAATATGCCTTTAACAGCCTGAAAAAGATTTAAATCACACTGTTTATTAGACATTCTAGGCTCTATTTTTAAAGTCCTACATCAGAATGGTCCTAAATTACCTGAGTGACCCAATGGGTATGTACTGTCTAACCCATACCTGGAATGAACCTGGCATATCAGTATGAATCCATTTTAGAGTGCCATGAAGGAGAGTTAAATATGCCAATAACAGCCTAAAAAAACGTCAATATAGCTCTACTTTTAAGTCCTTAAGGTTAGAACCGTACATCAGAATGCTCTGATATTACCTGGAAGACACACTTTAGAGGTGATGTCTCCAACCGATCTGGAATGAAGCTGGGATAACGTCAGGATTCATTTTTAGAGTAGCCTGAAAAAGAGAAAAATATGCCTTTAACAGCCTGAAAAAGATTTAAATCACACTATTTATTAGACGTTCTAGGCTGTAATTTTAAAATCCTACATCCGAATGGTCCTAAATTACCTGAGTGACCCAATGGGTATGTAGTGTCTAACCCATACGTGGAAAGAACCTGGCATATCAGTAGGAATCCATTTTAGAGTGGCATGAAGGAGAGTTAAATATGCCTTTAACAGCCTAGAAAAACGTCAATATAGCTCTACTTCTTAGTCCTTAATGTTAGAACCTTACATCAGAATGCTCTGAAATTGCCTGGAATACACACTGTAGAGGTGATGTCTCCATCAGATCTGGAATGAAGCTGAGATAACGTCTGGATTCATTTTTAGAGTATCCTGAAAAAGAGAAAAATATGCCTTTAACAGCCTGAAAAAGATTCAAATCACACTATTCATTAGACATTCTACGCTCTATTTTTAAAATCCTACATCAGAATGGTCCTAAATTACCTGAGTGACCCAATGGTTAAGTAGTGTCTAACCCATACCTGGAATGAACCTGGCATATCAGTAGGAATACATTTTAGAGTGGCATGAAGGAGAGTTAAATATGCCTTTAACAGCCTGAAAAAACTTCAATATAGCTCTACTTTTTAGTCCTTAATTTTAGAACCGTACATCAGAATGCGCTGAAATTACCTGGAAGACACACTGTAGAGGTGATGTCTCCAACAGATCTGGAATGAAGCTGGGATAACGTCAGGATTGCTTTTTAGAGTAGCCTGAAAAAGAGAAAAATATGCCTTTAACAGCCTGAAAAAGATTTAAATCACACTATTTATTAGACGTTCTAGGCTGTAATTTTAAAATCCTACATCCGAATGGTCCTAAATTACATGAGTGACCCAATGGGTATGTAGTGTCTAACCCATAAGTGGAATGAACCTGGCATATCAGTAGGAATCCATTTTAGAGTGGCATGAAGGAGAGTTAAATATGCCTTTAACAGCCTAAAAAAACATCAATATAGCTCTACTTCTTAGTCCTTAATGTTAGAACCTTACATCAGAATGCTCTGAAATTATCTGGAATACACACTGTAGAGGTGATGTCTCCAACAGATCTGGAATGAAGCTGGGATAACGTCAGGATTCATTTTTAGAGTAGCCTGAAAAAGAGAAAAATATGCCTTTAACAGCCTGAAAAAGATTTAAATCACACTATTTATTAGACATTCTAGGCTCTATTTTTAAAGTCCTACATCAGAATGGTCCTAAATTACCTGAGTGATCCAATGGGTATGTACTGTCTAACGCATACCTGGATTGAACCTAGCATATCAGTAGGAATCCATTTTAGAGTGGCATAAAGGAGAGTTAGATATGCCTTTAACAGCCTGAAAAAGATTTAAATCACATAATTTATTGGACATTCTAGGCTCTATTTTTAAAATCCTACATCAGAATGGTCCTAAATTACCTGAGTGACCCAATGGATATGTAGTGTCTAACTCATACCTGGAATGAACCTGGCATATCAGTAGGAATCCATTTTAGAGTGCCATGAAGGAGAGTTAAATATGCCAATAACAGCCTAAAAAACGTCAATATAGCTCTACTTTTAAGTCCTTAAGGTTAGAACCGTACATCAGAATGCTCTGATATTACCTGGAAGACACACTTTAGAGGTGATGTCTCCATCCGATCTGGAATGAAGCTGGGATAACGTCAGGATTCATTTTTAGAGTAGCCTGAAAAAGAGAAAAATATGCCTTTAACAGCCTGAAAAAGATTCAAATCACACTATTCATTAGACATTCTAGGCTCTATTTTTAAAATCCTACATCAGAATGGTCCTAAATTACCTGAGTGACCCAATGGTTAAGTAGTGTCTAACCCATACGTGGAATGAACCTGGCATATCAGTAGGAATCCATTTTAGAGTGGCATGAAGGAGAGTTAAATATGCCTTTAACAGCCTAAAAAAACATCAATATAGCTCTACTTCTTGGTCCTTAATGTTAGAACCTTACATCAGAATGCTCTGAAATTATCTGGAATACACACTGTAGAGGTGATGTCTCCAACAGATCTGGAATGAAGCTGGGATAACGTCAGGATTCATTTTTAGAGTAGCCTGAAAAAGAGAAAAATATGCCTTTAACAGCCTGAAAAAGATTTAAATCACACTATTTATTAGACATTCTAGGCTCTATTTTTAAAGTCCTACATCAGAATGGTCCTAAATTACCTGAGTGATCCAATGGGTATGTACTGTCTAACGCATACCTGGATTGAACCTAGCATATCAGTAGGAATCCATTTTAGAGTGGCATAAAGGAGAGTTAGATATGCCTTTAACAGCCTGAAAAAACGTCAATATAGCTCTACTTTTTAGTCCTTAATTTTAGAACCGTACATCAGAATGCTCTGAAATTACCTGGAAGACACACTGTAGAGGTGATGTCTCCAACAGATCTGGAATGAAGCTGGGATAACGTCAGGATTCATTTTTAGAGTAGCCTGAAAAAGAGAAAAATATGCCTTTAACAGCCTGAAAAAGATTTAAATCACACTATTTATTAGACATTCTAGGCTCTATTTATAAAGTCCTAAATAAGAATGGTCCTAAATTACCTGAGTGACCCAATGGGTATGTACTGTCTAACCCATACCTGGAATGAACCTGGCATATCAGTAGGAATCCATTTTAGATTGGCATGAAGGAGAGTTAAATATGCCTTTAACAGCCTAAAAAAACTTCAATACAGCTCTACTTTTTAGTCCTTAATTTTAGAACCGTACATCAGAATGCTCTGAAATTACCTGGAAGACACACTGTAGAGGTGATTTCTCCCACAGATCTGGAATGAAGCTGGGATAACGTCTGGATTCATTTCTAGAGTATCCTGAAAAAGAGAAAAATATGCCTTTAACAGCCTGAAAAAGATTTAAATCACACTATTTATTAGACGTTCTAGGCTGTAATTTTAAAATCCTACATCAGAATGGTCCTATATTACCTAAGTGACCCAATGTGTATGTAGTGTCTAACCCATACGTGGAATGAACCTGGCATATCAGTAGGAATCCATTTTAGAGTGGCATGAAGGAGAGTTAAATATGCCTTTAACAGCCTAAAAAAACGTCAATATAGCTCTACTTCTTAGTCCTTAATGTTAGAACCTTACATCAGAATGCTCTGAAATTACCTGGAATACACACTGTAGAGGTGATGTCTCCCACAGATCTGGAATGAAGCTGGGATAACGTCTGGATTCATTTTTAGAGTAGCCTGAAAAAGAGAAAAATATGCCTTTAACAGCCTGAAAAAGATTTAAATCACACTATTTATTAGACATTCTAGGCTCTATTTTTAAAGTCCTACATCAGAATGGTCCTAAATTACCTGAGTGACCCAATGGGTATGTAGTGTCTAACCCATACCTGGAATGAACCTGGCATATCAGTAGGAATCCATTTTAGAGTGCCATGAAGGAGAGTTAAATATGCCAATAACAGCCTAAAAAAACATCAATATGGCTCTACTTTTAAGTCCTTAAGGTTAGAACCGTACATCAGAATGCTCTGATGTTACCTGGAAGACACACTTTAGAGGTGATGTCTCCAACAGACCTGGAGTGAAGCTGGGATAACGTGAGGATTCATTTTTAGAGTAGCCTGAAAAAGAGAAAAATATGCCTTTAACAGCCTGAAAAAGATTAAAATCACACTATTCATTAGACATTCTAGGCTCTATTTTTAAAATCCTACATCTGAATGGTCCTAAATTACCTGAGTGACCCAATGGTTAAGTAGTGTCTAACCCATACCTGGAATGAACCTGGCATATCAGTAGGAGTACATTTTAGAGTGGCATGAAGGAGAGTTAAATATGCCTTTAACAGCCTGAAAAAGATTTAAATCACACTATTTATTAGACATTCTAGGCTCTATTTATAAAGTCCTAAATAAGAATGGTCCTAAATTACCTGAGTGACCCAATGGTTAAGTAGTGTCTAACCCATACCTGGAATGAACCTGGCATATCAGTAGGAGTACATTTTAGAGTGGCATGAAGGAGAGTTAAATATGCCTTTAACAGCCTAAAAAAACGTCAATACAGCTCTACTTTTTAGTTCTTAATTTTAGAACCGTACATCAGAATGCTCTGAAATTACCTGGAAGACACACTGTAGAGGTGATTTCTCCCACAGATCTGGAATGAAGCTGGGATAACGTCTGGATTCATTTTTAGAGTATCCTGAAAAAGAGAAAAATATGCCTTTAACAGCCTGAAAAAGATTTAAATCACACTATTTATTAGACATTCTAGGATCTATTTTTAAAGTCCTACATCAGAATGGTCCTAAATTACTTGAGTGACCCAATGGGTATGTACTGTCTAACCCATACCTGGAATAAACCTGGCATATCAGTAGGAATCCATTTTAGAGTGGCATAAAGGAGAGTTAAATATGCTTTTAACAGCGTAAAAAAACGTCAATATAGCTCTACTTTTTAGTCCTTAATTTTAGAACCGTACATCAGAATGCTCTGAAATTACCTGGAAGACACACTGTAGAGGTGATGTCTCCCACAGATCTGGAATGAAGCTGGGATAACGTCTGGATTCATTTTTAGAGTAGCCTGAAAAAGAGAAAAATATGCCTTTAACAGCCTGAAAAAGATTTAAATCACACTATTTATTAGACATTCTAGGCTCTATTTTTAAAGTCCTAAATCAGAATGGTCCTAAATTACCTGAGTGACCCAATGGGTATGTAGTGTCTAACCCATACCTGGAATAAACCTGGCATATCAGTAGGAATCCATTTTAGAGTGGCATGAAGGAGAGTTAAATATGCCTTTAACAGCCTAAAAGAACATCAATACAGCTCTACTTTTTAGTCCTTAATTTTAGAACCGTACATCAGAATGCTCTGAAATTACCTGGAAGACACACTGTAGAGGTGATGTCTCCAACAGATCTGGAATGAAGCTGGGATAACGTCAGGATTCCTTTTTAGAGTAGCCTGAAAAAGAGAAAAATATGCCTTTAACAGCCTGAAAAAGATTTAAATCACACTATTTATTAGACATTCTAGGCTGTAATTTTAAAATCCTACATCCGAATGGTCCTAAATTACCTGAGTGACCCAATGGGTATGTAGTGTCTAACCCATACGTGGAACGAACCTGGCATATCAGTAGGAATCCATTTTAGAGTGGCATGAAGGAGAGTTAAATATGCCTTTAACAGCCTAAAAAAACGTCAATATAGCTCTAATTTTTAGTCCTTAATGTTAGAACCTTACATCAGAATGCTCTGAAATTATCTGGAAGACACACTGTAGAGGCGATGTCTCCAACAGACCTGTAATGTAAATGGGATAACGTCAGGATTCATTTTTAGAGTAGCCTGAAAAAGAGAAAAATATGCCTTTAAAAGCCTGAAAAAGATTTAAATCACACTATTTATTTGACATTATAGGCTCTATTTTTAAAATCTTATATCAGAATGGTCCTAAATTACCTGAGTGATCCAATGGGTATGTACTGTCTAACGCATACCTGGATTGAACCTAGCATATCAGTAGGAATCCATTTTAGAGTGGCATAAAGGAGAGTTAGATATGCCTTTAACAGCCTGAAAAAGATTTAAATCACATAATTTATTAGACATTCTAGGCTCTATTTTTAAAATCCTACATCAGAATGGTCCTAAATTACCTGAGTGACCCAATGCATATGTAGTGTCTAACCCACAGTTGGATTGAACCTTGCATATTAGTAGGAATTGTTTTTAGATCGGCATGAAGGAGAGTTAAATATGCCTTTAACAGCCTAAATAAATGTCAATATAGCTCTACGTTTTAGTCCTTAATTTAGAACCGTACATCAGAATGCTCTGTAATTACCTGAGAGACACACTGTTGAGGTGATGTCTCCAACAGACCCGGAATGAAGCTGGGATGACGTCAGGATTCATTTTTAGAGTAGCCTGAAAAAGAGAAAAATATGCCTTAACAGCCTGAAAAGATTTAAATCACACTATTTATTAGACATTCTAGGCTCTATTTTTAAAGTCCTACATCAGAATGGTCATAAATTACCTGAGTGACCCAATGGGTATGTACTGTCTAACCCATACCTGGAATGAACCTGGCATATCAGTAGGAATCCATTTTAGAGTGGCATGAAGGAGAGTTAAATATGCCTTTAAAGGCCTGAAAAAACGTCAATATAGCTCTACTTTTTAGTCCTTAATTTTAGAACCGTACATCAGAATGCTCTGAAATTACCTGGACGACACACTGTAGAGGTGATGTCTCCAACAGATCTGGAATGAAGCTGGGATAACGTCAGGATTCATTTTTAGATTAGCCTGAAAAAGAGAAAAATATGCCTTTAACAGCCTGAAAAAGATTTAAATCACACTATTTATTAGACATTCTAGGCTCTATTTTTAAAGTCCTACATCAGAATGGTCCTAAATTACCTGAGTGACCCAATGGGTATGTAGTGTCTAACCCATACCTGGAATGAACCTGGCATATCAGTAGGAATCCATTTTAGAGTGCCATGAAGGAGAGTTAAATATGCCAATAACAGCCTAAAAAAACGTCAATATAGCATTACTTTTAAGTCCTTAAGGTTAGAACCGTACATCAGAATGCTCTGATAATACCTGGAAGACACACTTTAGAGGTGATGTCTCCAACCGATGTGGAATGAAGCTGGGATAACGTCAGGATTCATTTTTAGAGTAGCCTGAAAAAGAGAAAAATATGCCTTTAACAGCCTGAAAAAGATTCAAATCACACTATTTATTAGACATTCTAGGCTCTATTTTTAAAATCCTACATCAGAATGGTCCTAAATTACCTGAGTGACCCAATGGTTAAGTAGTGTCTAACCCATACCTGGAATGAACCTGGCAAATCAGTAGGAATCCATTTTAGAGTGGCATAAAGGAGAGTTAAATATGCCTTTAACAGCGTAAAAAAACGTCAATATAGCTCTACTTTTTAGTCCTTAATTTTAGAACCGTACATCAGAATGCTCTGAAATTACCTGGAAGACACACTTTAGAGGTGATGTCTCCAACCGATCTGGAATGAAGCTGGGATAACGTCAGGATTCATTTTTAGAGTAGCCTGAAAAAGAGAAAAATATGCCTTTAACAGCCTGAAAAATATTTAAATCACACTATTTATTAGACGTTCTAGGCTGTATTTTTAAAATCCTACCTCCAAATGGTCCTAAATTGCCTGAGTGACCCAATGAATATGTAGTGTCTAACTCATAGTTGGATTGAACCTTGTATATCAGTAGGAATCCATTTTAGAGTGGCATAAAGAAGAGTTAAATATGCCTTTAACAGCCTAAAAAAACCTCAATATAGCTCAACTTCTTAGTCCTTAATTTTAAAACCGTACATCAGAATGCTCTGAAATAACCTGGAAGACACACTGTAGAGGTGATGTCTCCAACAGACTTGGAGTGAAGCTGGGATAACGTGAGGATTCAATTTTAGAGTAGCCTGAAAAAGAGAAAAATATGCCTTTAACAGCCTGAAAAAGATTCAAATCACACTATTTATTAGACATTCTAGGCTCTATTTTTAAAATCCTACATCAGAATGGTCCAAAATACCTGAGTGACCCAATGCATATGTAGTGTCTAACCCATAGTTGGATTGAACCTTGCATATCAGTAGGAATCGTTTTTAGATTGGCATGAAGGAGAGTTAAATATGTCTTTAACAGCCTAAAATAAACGTCAATATAGCTCTACTTTTTAGTCCTTAATTTTAGAACCGTACATCAGAATGCTCTGAAATTACCTGGACAACACACTGTAGAGGTGATGTCTCCAACAGACCTGTAATGAAGCTGGGATAACGTCAGGATTCATTTTTAGAGTAGCCTGAAAAAGAGAAAAATATGCCTTTAACACCTGAAAAAGATTTAAATCACACTATTTATTAGACATTCTAGGCTCTAATTTTAAAATCCTACATCAGAATGGTCCTAAATTACCTGAGTGACCAATGGGTATGTAGTGTCTAACCCATACTGGATGAACCTGGCATATCAGTAGGAATCCATTTTAGAGTGGCATGAAGGAGAGTTAAATATGCCTTTAACAGCCTAAAAAACGTCAATATAGCTCTACTTTTTAGTCCTTAATTTTAGAACCGTACATCAGAATGCTCTGAAATTACCTGGAAGACACACTGTAGAGGTGATGTCTCCACAGATCTGGAATGAAGCTGGGATAACGTCAGGATTCTTTTTAGAGTAGCCTGAAAAGAGAAAAATATGCCTTTAACAGCCTGAAAAAGATTTAAATCACACTATTTATTAGACATTCTAGGCTCTATTTTTAAAGTCCTACATCAGAATGGTCCTAAATTACCTGAGTGACCCAATGGGTATGTAGTGTCTAACCCATACCTGGAATGAACCTGGCATATCAGTAGGAATCCATTTTAGAGTGCCATGAAGGAGAGTTAAATATGCCATAACAGCCTAAAAAAACGTCAATATAGCTCTACTTTTAAGTCCTTAAGGTTAGAACCGTACATCAGAATGCTCTGAAATTACCTGGAAGACACACTTTAGAGGTGATGTCTCCAACCGATCTGGAATGAAGCTGGGATAACGTCAGGATTCATTTTTAGAGTAGCCTGAAAAAGAGAAATATGCCTTTAACAGCCTGAAAAAGATTCAAATCACACTATTTATTAGACATTCTAGGCTCTATTTTTAAACCTACATCAGAATGGTCCTAAATTACCTGAGTGACCCAATGGTTAAGTAGTGTCTAACCCATACCTGGAATGAACCTGGCATATCAGTAGGAGTCCATTTTAGAGTGGCATGAAGGAGAGTTAAATATGCCTTTAACAGCCTGAAAAAACGTCAATATAGCTCTACTTTTTAGTCCTTAATTTTAGAACCGTACATCAGAATGCTCTGAAATTACCTGGAAGACACACTGTAGAGGTGATGTCTCCAACAGATCTGGAATGAAGCTGGGATAACGTCAGGATTCATTTTTAGAGTAGCCTGAAAAAGAGAAAATATGCCTTTAACAGCCTGAAAAAGATTTAAATCACACTATTTATTAGACATTCTAGGCTCTATTTATAAAGTCCTAATCAGAATGGTCCTAAATTACCTGAGTGACCCAATGGGTATGTAGTGTCTAACCCATACCTGGAATGAACCTGGCATATCAGTAGGAATCCATTTTAGAGTGGCATGAAGGAGAGTTAAATATGCCTTTAACAGCCTAAAAAAACGTCAATATAGCTCTACTTTTTAGTCCTTAATTTTAGAACCGTACATCAGAATGCTCTGAATTACCTGGAAGACACACTGTAGAGGTGATGTCTCCAACAGATCTGGAATGAAGCTGGGATAACGTCAGGATTCATTTTTAGAGTAGCCTGAAAAAGAGAAAAATATGCCTTTAACAGCCTGAAAAAGATTTAAATCACACTATTTATTAGACATTCTAGGCTCTATTTTAAAATCCTACATCAGAATGGTCCTAAATTACCTGAGTGACCCAATGGGTATGTACTGTCTAACCCATACCTGGAATGAACCTGGCATATCAGTAGGAATCCATTTTAGAGTGGCATGAAGGAGAGTTAAATATGCCTTTAACAGCCTAAAAAAACGTCAATATAGCTCTACTTTTTAGTCCTTAATTTTAGAACCGTACATCAGAATGCTCTGAAATTACCTGGAAGACACACTGTAGAGGTGATGTCTCCCCACATCTGGAATGAAGCTGGGATAACGTCTGGATTCATTTTTAGAGTATCCTGAAAAAGAGAAAAATATGCCTTTAACAGCCTGAAAAAGATTTAAATCACACTATTTATTAGACATTCTAGGCTCTATTTTTAAAATCCTACATCAGAATGGTCCTAAATTACCTGAGTGACCCAATGGTATGTAGTGTCTACCCATACGTGGATGAACCTGGCATATCAGTAGGAATCCATTTTAGAGTGGCATGAAGGAGAGTTAAATATGCCTTTAACAGCCTAAAAAAACGTCAATATAGCTCTACTTTTAGTCCTTAATTTAGAACCGTACATCAGAATGCTCTGAAATTACCTGGAAGACACACTGTAGAGGTGATGTCTCCAACAGATCTGGAATGAAGCTGGGATAACGTCAGGATTCATTTTTAGAGTAGCCTGAAAAAGAGAAAATATGCCTTTAACAGCCTGAAAAAGATTTAAATCACACTATTTATTAGACATTCTAGGCTCTATTTTTAAAGTCCTACATCAGAATGGTCCTAAATTACCTGAGTGACCCAATGGGTATGTAGTGTCTAACCCATACCTGGAATGAACCTGGCATATCAGTAGGAATCCATTTTAGAGTGCCATGAAGGAGAGTTAAATATGCCTTAACAGCCTAAAAAACATCAATATAGCTCTACTTTTAAGTCCTTAATTTTAGAACCGTACATCAGAATGCTCTGAAATTACCTGGAAGACACACTTTAGAGGTGTCTCCAACAGACCTGGAATGAAGCTGGGATAACGTCAGGATTCATTTTTAGAGTAGCCTGAAAAAGAGAAAAATATGCCTTTAACAGCCTGAAAAAGATTAAATCACACTATTCATTAGACATTCTAGGCTCTATTTTTAAAATCCTACATCAGAATGGTCCTAAATTACCTGAGTGACCCAATGGTTAAGTAGTGTCTAACCCATACCTGGAATGAACCTGGCATATCAGTAGGAGTCCATTTTAGAGTGGCATGAAGGAGAGTTAAATATGCCTTTAACAGCCTGAAAAAACGTCAATATAGCTCTACTTTTTAGTCCTTAATTTTAGAACCGTACATCAGAATGCTCTGAAATTACCTGGAAGACACACTGTAGAGGTGATGTCTCCAACAGATCTGGAATGAAGCTGGGATAACGTCAGGATTCATTTTTAGAGTAGCCTGAAAAAGAGAAAATATGCCTTTAACAGCCTGAAAAAGATTTAAATCACACTATTTATTAGACATTCTAGGCTCTATTTTTAAAGTCCTAAATCAGAATGGTCCTAAATTACCTGAGTGACCCAATGGTTAAGTAGTGTCTAACCCATACCTGGAATGAACCTGGCATATCAGTAGGAATCCATTTTAGAGTGGCATGAAGGAGAGTTAAATATGCCTTTAACAGCCTAAAAAAACGTCAATATAGCTCTACTTTTAGTCCTTAATTTTAGAACCGTACATCAGAATGCTCTGAAATTACCTGGAAGACACACTGTAGAGGTGATGTCTCCAACAGATCTGGAATGAAGCTGGGATAACGTCAGGATTCATTTTTAGAGTAGCCTGAAAAAGAGAAAAATATGCCTTTAACAGCCTGAAAAAGATTTAAATCACACTATTTATTAGACATTCTAGGCTCTATTTTTAAAGTCCTACATCAGAATGGTCCTAAATTACCTGAGTGACCCAATGGTATGTAGTGTCTAACCCATACCTGGAATGAACCTGGCATATCAGTAGGAATCCATTTTAGAGTGGCATAAAGGAGAGTTAAATATGCCTTTAACAGCCTAAAAAAACGTCAATATAGCTCTACTTTTTAGTCCTTAATTTTAGAACCGTACATCAGAATGCTCTGAAATTACCTGGAAGACACACTGTAGAGGTGGTCTCCAACAGATCTGGAATGAAGCTGGGATAACGTCAGGATTCATTTTTAGAGTAGCCTGAAAAAGAGAAAAATATGCCTTTAACAGCCTGAAAAAGATTTAAATCACACTATTTATTAGACATTCTAGGCTCTATTTTAAAATCCTAATCAGAATGGTCCTAAATTACCTGAGTGACCAATGGGTATGTAGTGTCTAACCCATACCTGGAATGAACCTGGCATATCAGTAGGAATCCATTTTAGAGTGGCATGAAGGAGAGTTAAATATGCCTTTAACAGCCTAAAAACGTCAATATAGCTCTACTTTTTAGTCCTTAATTTTAGAACCGTACATCAGAATGCTCTGAAATTACCTGGAAGACACACTGTAGAGGTGATGTCTCCAACAGACCTGGAATGAAGCTGGGATAACGTCAGGATTCATTTTTAGAGTAGCCTGAAAAAAGAAAAATATGCCTTTAACAGCCTGAAAAAGATTCAAATCACACTATTTATTAGACATTCTAGGCTCTATTTTTAAAATCCCTTATCAGAATGGTCCTAAATTACCTGAGTGACCCAATGGTATGTAGTGTCTAACCCATACGTGGAATAACCTGGCATATCAGTAGGAATCCATTTTAGAGTGGCATGAAGGAGAGTTAAATATGCCTTTAACAGCCTGAAAAAACGTCAATATAGCTCTACTTTTTAGTCCTTAATTTTAGAACCGTACATCAGAATGCTCTGAAATTACCTGGAGACACACTGTAGAGGTGATGTCTCCAACAGATCTGGAATGAAGCTGGGATAACGTCAGGATTCATTTTTAGAGTAGCCTGAAAAAAGAAAAATATGCCTTTAAAGCCCTGAAAAAGATTTAAATCACACTATTTATTAGACATTCTAGGCTCTATTTTTAAAGTCCTACATCAGAATGGTCCTAAATTACCTGAGTGACCCAATGGGTATGTAGTGTCTAACCATACCTGGAATGAACCTGGCATATCAGTAGGAATCCATTTTAGAGTGCCATGAAGGAGAGTTAAATATGCCAATTAACAGCCTAAAAAAACGTCAATATAGCTTACTTTAAGTCCTTAAGGTTAGAACCGTACATCAGAATGCTCTGATAATACCTGGAAGACACACTTAGAGGTGATGTCTCCAACAGATCTGGAATGAAGCTGGGATAACGTCAGGATTCATTTTTAGAGTAGCCTGAAAAAGAGAAAAATATGCCTTTAACAGCCTGAAAAAGATTCAATCACACTATTCATTAGACATTCTAGGCTCTATTTTTAAAATCCTACATCAGAATGGTCCTAAATTACCTGAGTGACCCAATGGTTAAGTAGTGTCTAACCCATACCTGGAATGAACCTGGCAATCAGTAGGAATCCATTTTAGAGTGGCATGAAGGAGAGTTAAATATGCCTTTAACAGCCTAAAAAACGTCAATATAGCTCTACTTTTTAGTCCTTAATTTTAGAACCGTACATCAGAATGCTCTGAAATTACCTGGAAGACACACTTTAGAGGTGATGTCTCCAACGATCTGGAATGAAGCTGGGATAACGTCAGGATTCATTTTTAGAGTAGCCTGAAAAAGAAAAATATGCCTTTAACAGCCTGAAAAAGATTTAAATCACACTATTTATTAGACATTCTAGGCTCTATTTTAAAATCCTACTCAGAATGGTCCTAAATTACCTGAGTGACCCAATGGGTATGTAGTGTCTAACCCATACCTGGATTGAACCTTGCATATCAGTAGGAATCCATTTTAGAGTGGCATGAAGAAGAGTTAAATATGCCTTTAACAGCCTAAAAAAACGTCAATATAGCTCTACTTTTAGTCCTTAATTTTAAAACCGTACATCAGAATGCTCTGAAATAACCTGGAAGACACACTGTAGAGGTGATGTCTCCAACAGACTTGGAATGAAGCTGGGATAACGTCAGGATTCAATTTTAGAGTAGCCTGAAAAAGAGAAAATATGCCTTTAACAGCCTGAAAAAGATTCAAATCACACTATTTATTAGACATTCTAGGCTCTATTTTTAAAATCCTACATCAGAATGGTCCTAAATACCTGAGTGACCCAATGGGTATGTAGTGTCTAACCCATAGTGGATTGAACCTTGCATATCAGTAGGAATCGTTTTTAGAGTGGCATGAAGGAGAGTTAAATATGCCTTTAACAGCCTAAAAAAACGTCAATATAGCTCTACTTTTTAGTCCTTAATTTTAGAACCGTACATCAGAATGCTCTGAAATTACCTGGAAACACACTGTAGAGGTGATGTCTCCAACAGACCTGTAATGAAGCTGGGATAACGTCAGGATTCTTTTTAGAGTAGCCTGAAAAAGAGAAAAATATGCCTTTAACAGCCTGAAAAAGTTTAAATCACACTATTTATTAGACATTCTAGGCTCTATTTTTAAATCCTACATCAGAATGGTCCTAAATTACCTGAGTGACCCAATGGGTATGTAGTGTCTAACCCATACCTGGAATGAACCTGGCATATCAGTAGGAATCCATTTTAGAGTGGCATGAAGGAGAGTTAATATGCCTTTAACAGCCTAAAAAACGTCAATATAGCTCTACTTTTAGTCCTTAATGTTAGAACCGTACATCAGAATGCTCTGAAATTACCTGGAAGACACACTGTAGAGGTGATGTCTCCAACAGATCTGGAATGAAGCTGGGATAACGTCAGGATTCTTTTTAGAGTAGCCTGAAAAGAGAAAAATATGCCTTTAACAGCCTGAAAAAGATTTAAATCACACTATTTATTAGACATTCTAGGCTCTATTTTTAAAGTCCTACATCAGAATGGTCCTAAATTACCTGAGTGACCCAATGGGTATGTAGTGTCTAACCCATACCTGGAATGAACCTGGCATATCAGTAGGAATCCATTTTAGAGTGCCATGAAGGAGAGTTAAATATGCCTTAAACAGCCTGAAAAAACATCAATATAGCTCTACTTTTAAGTCCTTAAGGTTAGAACCGTACATCAGAATGCTCTGAAATTACCTGGAAGACACACTTTAGAGGTGATGTCTCCAACCGTTCTGGAATGAAGCTGGGATAACGTCAGGATTCATTTTTAGAGTAGCCTGAAAAAGAAAAAATATGCCTTTAACAGCCTGAAAAAGATTCAAATCACACTATTCTTAGACATTCTAGGCTCTATTTTTAAGTCCTACATCAGAATGGTCCTAAATTACCTGAGTGACCCAATGGGTATGTAGTGTCTAACCCATACCTGGAATGAACCTGGCATATCAGTAGGAATCCATTTTAGAGTGGCATGAAGGAGAGTTAAATATGCCTTTAACAGCCTGAAAAAACGTCAATATAGCTCTACTTTTTAGTCCTTAATTTTAGAACCGTACATCAGAATGCTCTGAATTACCTGGAAGACACACTGTAGAGGTGATGTCTCCAACAGATCTGGAATGAAGCTGGGATAACGTCAGGATTCATTTTTAGAGTAGCCTGAAAAAGAGAAAAATATGCCTTTAACAGCCTGAAAAAGATTTAAATCACACTATTTATTAGACATTCTAGGCTCTATTTTTAAAGTCCTACATCAGAATGGTCCTAAATTACCTGAGTGACCCAATGGGTATGTAGTGTCTAACCCATACCTGGAATGAACCTGGCATATCAGTAGGAATCCATTTTAGAGTGGCATGAAGGAGAGTTAAATATGCCAATAACAGCCTAAAAAACATCAATATAGCTCTACTTTTAAGTCCTTAAGGTTAGAACCGTACATCAGAATGCTCTGAAATTACCTGGAAGACACACTTTAGAGGTGATGTCTCCAACCGATCTGGAATGAAGCTGGGATAACGTCAGGATTCATTTTAGAGTAGCCTGAAAAAGAGAAAATATGCCTTTAACAGCCTGAAAAAGATTCAAATCACACTATTCATTAGACATTCTAGGCTCTATTTTTAAAATCCTACATCAGAATGGTCCTAAATTACCTGAGTGACCCAATGGTTAAGTAGTGTCTAACCCATACCTGGAATGAACCTGGCATATCAGTAGGAATCCATTTTAGAGTGGCATGAAGGAGAGTTAAATATGCCTTTAACAGCCTGAAAAAACGTCAATATAGCTCTACTTTTTAGTCCTTAATTTAGAACCGTACATCAGAATGCTCTGAAATTACCTGGAAGACACACTGTAGAGGTGATGTCTCCAACAGATCTGGAATGAAGCTGGGATAACGTCAGGATCATTTTTAGAGTAGCCTGAAAAAGAGAAAAATATGCCTTTAACAGCCTGAAAAAGATTTAAATCACACTATTTATTAGACATTCTAGGCTCTATTTTTAAAATCCTACATCAGAATGGTCCTAAATTACCTGAGTGACCCAATGGTATGTAGTGTCTAACCCATACCTGGAATGAACCTGGCATATCAGTAGGAATCCATTTTAGATTGGCATGAAGGAGAGTTAAATATGCCTTTAACAGCCTAAAAAACGTCAATATAGCTCTACTTTTAGTCCTTAATTTTAAACCGTACATCAGAATGCTCTGAAATTACCTGGAAGACACACTGTAGAGGTGATTTCTCCAACAGATCTGAATGAAGCTGGGATAACGTGGATTCATTTTTAGAGTAGCCTGAAAAAGAGAAAAATATGCCTTTAACAGCCTGAAAAAGATTTAAATCACACTATTTATTAGACATTCTAGGCTGTAATTTTAAATCCTACATCAGAATGGTCCTAAATTACCTGAGTGACCAATGGGTATGTAGTGTCTAACCCATACCTGGAATGAACCTGGCTATCAGTAGGAATCCTTTTAGTGGCATGAAGGAGAGTTAAATATGCCTTTAACAGCCTAAAAAAACGTCAATATAGCTCTACTTTTTAGTCCTTAATGTTAGAACCGTACATCAGAATGCTCTGAAATTACCTGGAAGACACACTGTAGAGGTGATGTCTCCCACAGATCTGGAATGAAGCTGGGATAACGTCAGGATTCATTTTTAGAGTAGCCTGAAAAAGAGAAAAATATGCCTTTAACAGCCTGAAAAAGATTCAAATCACACTATTCATTAGACATTCTACGCTCTAATTTTAAAATCCTACCTCAGAATGGTCCTAAATTACCTGAGTGACCCAATGGTTAAGTAGTGTCTAACCCATACCTGGAATGAACCTGGCATATCAGTAGGAATACATTTTAGAGTGGCATGAAGGAGAGTTAAATATGCCTTTAACAGCCTGAAAAAACTTCAATATAGCTCTACTTTTTATTCCTTAATTTTAGAACCGTACATCAGAATGCTCTGAAATTACCTGGAAGACACACTGTAGAGGTGATGTCTCCAACAGATCTGGAATGAAGCTGGGATAACGTCAGGATTCATTTTTAGAGTAGCCTGAAAAAGAGAAAAATATGCCTTTAACAGCCTGAAAAAGATTTAAATCACACTATTTATTAGACATTCTAGGCTCTATTTTTAAAGTCCTACATCAGAATGGTCCTAAATTACCTGAGTGACCCAATGGGTATGTAGTGTCTAACCCATACCTGGAATGAACCTGGCATATCAGTAGGAATCCATTTTAGAGTGCCATGAAGGAGAGTTAAATATGCAATAACAGCCTAAAAAACATCAATATGGCTCTACTTTTAAGTCCTTAAGGTTAGAACCGTACATCAGAATGCTCTGATATTACCTGGAAGACACACTTTAGAGGTGATGTCTCCAACAGACCGGAGTGAAGCTGGGATAACGTGATGATTCATTTTTAGAGTAGCCTGAAAAAGAGAAAAAATATGCCTTTAACAGCCTGAAAAGATTAAATCACACTATTCATTAGACATTCTAGGCTCTATTTTTAAAATCCTACATCAGAATGGTCCTAAATTACCTGAGTGACCCAATGGTTAAGTAGTGTCTAACCCATACCTGGAATGAACCTGGCATATCAGTAGGAGTACATTTTAGAGTGGCATGAAGGAGAGTTAAATATGCCTTTAACAGCCTGAAAAAACGTCAATATAGCTCTACTTTTTAGTCCTTAATTTTAGAACCGTACATCAGAATGCTCTGAAATTACCTGGAAGACACACTGTAGAGGTGATGTCTCCAACAGATCTGGAATGAAGCTGGGATAAAGTCAGGATTCATTTTTAGAGTAGCCTGAAAAAGAGAAAAATATGCCTTTAACAGCCTGAAAAAGATTTAAATCACACTATTTATTAGACATTCTAGGCTCTATTTATAAAGCCTAAATAGAATGGTCCTAATTACCTGAGTGACCCAATGGTTAAGTAGTGTCTAACCAGGGGTATTCAATTAAAATTCCAAGAGGTCCGATGGAGAAGTTTCAAAAAGCAAAGGTCCACAACATCACAATGACTAACTGCGTTATGATTCAGTACCACAGCCTAATAGTTGTATGAAAATATGTAAGTATCCTAGTCAACAAACTACTCAAAATAAAAGTACAATTCAATAATATTTTAACATATTTATCTTCAGATAATATATTTAACTGTAGGGATCATAAATAATAAGTACTCTAATAATACATTTAAAAAAATCTTAATAAAAAAAGGCTGCATTTAAAATAAATTATAAATACATCTCAAAAAAGTGCTGAATTTTATAAAAATGAAATAAAAAGTATAGCTTGAGTTTCCCTTTTACTCTTTAGTTAACTCCCTTTTACATCTAAGTTTGAACAAATTTATAATCTCAACAGCTTTAACACGTCTTTTTCTCTTTCTTTCCCTTTTATATCCACTTCCCAAATTTATTTTAATAATTTAATTTATTAAAACCTTATCCCAAAATCCAGGCAACTTTAAGGGAACATTCATTTGCACGTTGTTGAGCAGTGAATGAATGTGTTAGGATTCTGCTGGATCGATCTAATTGGGCTTTTAGATCGTTTATTTTCTGTGCCCTCAGTACGGATGTCAGTGGGTTATTTGGTCAAAGGATTTGTGCTTTGTCTCATATAGTGGCGCTTCACATTGCTGCTTTAATAATTGCAACAGTCTCTGAACATATGAGACATACCGTTTTGAACTGCCCTGGGAAGAATGAACATGTAAGAATCTGTCCATTCTTGATTGAAAGCTCTGTTTTCGCTGTCCACTTTTCTTTTTTTAGAGCACGCCATGTAATACATTGTCTCTTTTTTCGTTCGTCTCTCCCTGTGTGTATATCTCACTCTCGCTCGAGTTGCAGGGTTATCGATATGCACAGATTTGATTGGCTTAATAGCGTCACATGACATGCTTTACAAACGCATACTAGTGCTGAACCAGTACATAATTACCAGAAAGGCTACGCAGGTTAAAATAGAAGCGCTCCGTCAAAAGTCAATAATTCTCAATAATGTATGGATTTTGATCCGGTCCGGACAGTTCGGCGGCTGGTCCGGATCCGGACCGCGGTCCGCCTATTAGTGACCTCTGGTCTAACCCATACCTGGAATGAACCTGGCATATCAGTAGGATACATTTTAGAGTGGCATGAAGGAGAGTTTAAATATGCCTTAACAGCCTAAAAAAAACGTCAATACAGCTCTACTTTTTAGTCCTTAATTTTAGAACCGTACATCAGAATGCTCTGAATTACCTGGAAGACACACTGTAGAGGTGATTTCTCCCACAGATCTGAATGAAGCTGGGATAACGTCTGGATTCATTTTTAGAGTATCCTGAAAAGAGAAAAATATGCCTTTACAGCCTGAAAAGATTTAAATCACACTATTTATTAGACTTCTAGGCTCTATTTTTAAAGTCCTACATCAGAATGGTCCTAAATTACTTGAGTGACCCAATGGGTATGTAACTGTCTAACCCCTACCTGGAATAAACCTGGCATATCAGTAGGAATCCATTTTAGAGTGGCATAAAGGAGAGTTAAATATGCTTTTAACAGCGTAAAA
>NW_022605573.1:0-5650 GCF_008692095.1 Etheostoma spectabile
CGAGGTGTGTCAAAGGCACCGTGAGGGTGAGAGTACTTGATATCTATATAAAACACAACAAGAGGCGTAGATGGGGTGTAAGGTAGTAGGTAAGGGGAAACGAATGAAAGGAAAAGACTATAAGGGTAGTGTACACCACAGGTGAGAAGATTCGAATAAGTCCGGGGTGCAGGTGTGAAAAGTCCTGACAAAAATAATAATATATAGAGAACATAACAAAAAAAAAAAAAAGAAGGATAATAAAAACATTGTGAGTAGAGCCCGATAGTGAGGAGTACTGCAAAAAAAAGAGAATCTATAATCTCCTCTTGTAATGTAGCGGGGGGGACCAAAAAAAAAAAATTAAAATGGTCCCCCTATCTGTAAAAAAACTATAAAAGAAAAAAATCTATTTGAAATAATCGAAGCCAAATAATAAACAGAGTGGTGATCGGCCAACGTAAGGGATAGCTAGTAAATCTGACCGAAGAGTCGAGACAGTGCGTGATGAATGATAGAAGAAAATATAGGGAAAAAACTGAAAAGCACAGGAAAAAGGAAAGAAAAATTTACTAGGGTGCGAAAGCAAACGAAAAAAAAACATAGCACAAAAAAGAAAAAGGTAGACACGTGATATGCAAGTTCGAAGGTCACTATGTTGTGAAGAATGAAAGTATGAGGAAGGCCGAAAGGAAAAGGAAGGGGGAGAAAAGGGAAAGAAAGGAACAAAATTAGAAAGGTGTGGTACGGACCAGGGGCGGTAATAAGGCATGATATACAATGAAGGGGCACACACATAAATGAATATAAGATAACTTATAAAAGTAGAGGTCCCTGGGGAGTAGAAGGTATCCTCGGTAGAGTATAAATCAAAGGAAGGAATACTCTTTTTCCCAAAACTCAGCCTTGGTGCAGAATTCCAGCCACTAGAGCCAGTCCCACAATGAGTTTTTCCTTAGTATGTGCCACTTGTGAGTCTGCAGCTTTTGAGGAGGGGGGGCAAGGTGGAGGCTGGGGGTGTGGCCTTGACCAACTGCCATGTTTGAAAGCCATGATGTCTCTCTCTCTCATGGGGGGGGAGGGGGGCACATTCTCTGGGCAGGCAAAGAAGAGAAAGGGGATGTAACCTTTCCCCCTATGACCTCATAAGGAGCAATATATTCCAGATCGGCATGGCGTTTTTATGTTTGTTGACTTGTGTGACCATCAGGTCTGGGGACTGAGTCCAGTACTTGGTGGCACCAACCAAATTGCTGTATCGAGTATGGAACACCCCCTCGTCATTCATTCATTCATTCATTCATCAAGGATTGGTGCCCCCCAACAAAACACCCCCACAACGACTTGAGGGGACGTTGTTTGTAAGCGGGAGGACATGTCTCGATGTATACCGTGATCCAGCATTGTGTAGTGAAGGCAAACAAACCCCCGGATCCATTACAGCGTGACAGCGTCCTCACTCTGACATGATGGTGTTCACTGTGATGGAGTCTGCATCTCAGGAGATTTCAGGTCTTTGCAAGTTGTTTTTCATGCTGTTAGGGAAACAAGGGGAACCGCTTGCTGCCTGGAAGGCTTTAAAAAAATACACTTATACCTTTATATGTTTTTGAAAACTGCCTCCAGCAACGCTGTGTGACGGAGGGATCAGGAAGCATTGTTCTAGGACTCATTGAAGTCCCGTCTTGTCCAGTTTAAGACGATGTTCTTAAAGCCATATTGCTTTATTTAGTTAAAATAGACCAACGCTGGGAACCGTTGATGTAAATTTAGCGGTAAAATCTCACAGTATCTCAGTGTTTTACTGTTATTTAGGATCACAGTGTAAGTGGCAATGCATTCTGTGAGTAGAATAATATTACATATTATTGCAAATGTTACAGATTACGAGCCCTGTTTTAACGATCTAAGGACACGGCGTGAAGCGCCTGGCGCAGGTGCGTTTAGGACCTGTAAGAATCCCCTTTTGGTAGTTTGACGATGGAAAATGGGTCCGTGTGCCGGAGTGGAGGCGTAACATGTTCTTGGCGTAACATGCAATCAACCAATCAGAAAGTCATCTCCCGTAAGACCAGCACGCCCAGAATGCACCTGAAAACACCTCCCTGTAAGACCAGCCGCAACAGAATGCACCTTGCACACACCTCACCTGAAGACCAGCACGCCCAGAATGCACCTGAACACCACCTCCTGTAAGACCAGCACGCCCAGAATTGCACCTGAAAACACCTCCCTGTAAGACCAGCACGCCCAGAATGCACCTGAACACACCTCCTGTAAGACCAGCACGCCCAGAATGCACCTGAAACCCACCTCCCTGTAAGACCAGCACGCCCAGACCAGAATTGCACCTGAACACCACCTCCTGGAAGACCAGCACGCAAGAATGCACCTGAACACACCTCCCTATAACACCAGCTGCCCAGAATGCACCTGAACACACCTCCCTGTAAGAGCAGCACGCCCAGAGTGCACCTGAACACACCTCCCTGTGGACCAGCACACCCCGAATGCACCTGACCACACCTCCCTATTTACCAGCATGCCCAGAACTGCACACTGAACACACCCCATAACACGCATGCCATAATGCCCCTGAACCACACCTCTATAACACCAGCATGCCCAGAATGCACCTGAACACACCTCCCTGTAAACAACCAGCACCGCCCAGAATGCACCTGAACAACACCTCCCTGTAAGACCAGCCCGCCGATGCACCTGAACACACCTCCCGTAAGACCAGTACACAGAATGCACCTGAAACACACTCCGTAAGATCATACACCCAGGAATGACACTGACACAACTCCTTGTAAGACCAGCACGCCCAGAATGCACCTGAACACACTTGTACAGAGACAGAACGTAACTCATTAACGTTAGTTTTACAGTTATTTTGGGAATTTATGGTTTATGGTAAATTCTAAAAATAACTAAAACTAAAGTTAACAAGTGAGTGTTACGTAGTGTTAAACGTCAAAAAAAGTGACAAAATTGAAGGAGCAAACATTGAAAAAACATCAAAAGTGATAAAAAAAAGGGACAAAAAAAGTAAGAAAAAGTTAAATTGATTGATTTTCAATTTTGACAGGAAGACGACACAAGGGTTAAAGGGAATGGGAGAGGACCTCTGATTGGTTGATTGCATGTTACGCCCAAAACACACCTCTGATTAATGAAGACACTAAGTCCAACCCCTTTAGGACCATGCGCCCGCCACACCGACCGTTCTATCTGCCGTTAAAGCAGTAAAAAGTGGATTTGGACAGACCCTGAACGCACCTGCACTTGAATCGTGAATATAGAGCCCTAAATAGTTTTGGGAGTTGTGTCAGTTCACAGTCCTCCGCGAAAATGCTGCATTTATGAGAATCTTTTGTGCCGGACATCTGGCCGACTGACATCATTTGCTGAATATTTGACAGTTTTGTCTGACTGTTGATCATCACTTGACTATTTCAGATTCCTAAATTTGACAATTAGCGGCAGGGCTACAACCATCGTCTTTGTCGATCGGCGTGTGGGTTATTTCCTGGATGAATGGACGAGTTGTTCGGGCTCTAAAATGTCCGAAAATGAAAAATGTGGATCAGCGTTTCCCAAAAAAAGCCCAAGACGACGACCTCAAATGTCTAAGATATTCAACTCCTCTGTGATTGGTCCCACAGTGGAAGTGATATGGAGTTTTCTGACATTTAATTTTCTTTTTAGACCACACGAATGTCTTCATAAAGAACAGATTATTAGTTTGGTGCAGCTATACCGTTGATATAGTTGATATAGTTGATAGATGGTCCGACATCTACTGCTCGTCTCCCAGCCAGAGAGACAATGAGACGACATGGTGCACAGTTTAGATGTGTCCACAGCCGACATGGAGAGATTAGTTGATCAGAAAATAAAATGGAGGAAAAAAAAAAAAAACCTTGGCTGGAAAGACTTAGGAGATAACATAAAATCGGTATTAAGCGAGACAGACTGATAGCATCGCCATGGATAAAATATTTAGCTGCCTTTCCAAATCAGCCTTTTCCCTGTGTGTGTGTGTGTGTGTGTGTGTGTGTGTGTGTGTGTGTGTTCCCCCCCCCCCCTTCTGAATCCTAACCGGCATGCCTGCTCGCTGTGGAAAACAGGGTCAGGCTGGGGAAGAAGAAGAAGAAAAAAAGAGAAAGCGAGAGCGAGCCCATGATGGGCAGATAAAGGCTTGTCTGTGTCTGAGGGAGAAGAGAGCGAGGAGGATGAGAGGAGGAGGAGGAGGAGGAGGAGGAGGAGGAGGGCAGTGTGATGAAGGGGCCTCTCTGTTGAAGGCCAGAGTTGCGGCTCTATAGATGGCTCCCATGGCGGACAGAAACAAGGCGTTTAGTCTGTGAGTCGGCCTCTGTAACGCCATAATAGGCTCTTATAATGATGCCGTTATGGACAGGGAGAGGGGGCTACAGAAAGACACAGAATGTCCCTTTAAACCGGGGCCTTGTTGTGAGGAATGCCTATAGTGTGATGGAGACGGATGAGCTGTTGGGTAATTGGTAGGAACGAGAGAAAGCTGGATCTGGGGCAAAGTTTAGGGCCTGAACGTAGAAAACAGAAACAGTGGAGCATGTGACGGATCCAGGTTCAAATCTGAAGTAATCCTGACTTGGTGTGAAGAAACATCTGAAAAGACGTTCTCTCATTCCTAACTCGCTGGGTCTGACGCTCTTTTTGACCCCCAAAAAATGACCCGTTGGTGTCTGTATGGGACCAACCGGGCCGAGCGGTAACTTGCCCACGCTTTGTAATATCGCTGGGCAACATATGGATATTTTTTAAAAACGATCAAAAGGTTTCACTTTTGACCCAGAAAAACAAAAAGTTGCAAGGTCGACGGCAAGACAGCACAAGGGTTAAGGTGGATTTATTTATTAGAAAGAGAAAATGGTGCATGATGTATTTCTGCTTCCAGTAAATGCTGTGTTTTTAGTTTTTGGAGAGTTTCCTGTAGCATAAGTCAGTCAGGACTGAGCCTGAATTTGGATGAGCAATTCAGATTATATTTGCTCTAACTTTGAGACAATATAGTTGATCATTCAGGAGAAAAACATGCATACTTCGTACAGCCCGGATCTCTAAATACCAGCTTAACATCAAACCATTAGTCTGTCTAAATGGATTCAGATAGTTGGCCTAAAATGCTACGTGGTTGCATTAGCTTTGGTATTACATTAATGAATGGCTTGTTTACTGAGCTGTCTGTGGATGTGATTCTATTATGAAAGTGATAAGGTCAGTTGTGTTTTGAAATGTGGACAATAATGTCAAAAAGATGCCATCAGGCTTTAATGGGAAAGCTTTTATCTTCCCACTGTGAAGCCTACATTTGGTTTGGTTTGGTTACTAGATCTGACAAATCACCTCGCAAAGACAAAGAGAAAATCGTGGTTGATCTCTGTCAAAATAAAGCAATTAGTCGATTACTATGAATTCAACCGAAGTCCTGAGACTCTCTGCATCCACATGAGGAAGAATGATGCTTCCTCTTTTCCAGATAATGATGGGTTTGTTCTCTCCGGCTACAGTACAAGATACAGAGTAGAGATATGGAAGTATAAAAACCTTATTAAAATCAAGTCTCTCCTGCTGCTCTGACGTCCCTGTCTTTCATCAGGGCTGTAGTCAAGACCACCTTTGT
>NW_022605573.1:5660-5808 GCF_008692095.1 Etheostoma spectabile
ACAAGTGCAAGACCAGGACTAGTCGAGTACGAGACAAGACCGAGTCCAAAAGGGTTCGAGTCCGAGTCAAGACCGAGTCCAGGACAGAATAAAGGTCTTATGCTTGACAGTATCAAGACAATCATTTTGGGTTTCACTTTCCCTCCAA
>NW_022605573.1:5818-5960 GCF_008692095.1 Etheostoma spectabile
AACATAATAAAGACACCTGGACTCGGTCCAGACCAGAAGCCCAAAAGCTAGATCTGGCAAGACCAGGGGCCGAGACCGAGACAAGTTCATTCAACTGGCAGCCTTTGTTGTGTGTGGTGCTAACTTGTTGCTAAGCTAGCAG
>NW_022605573.1:5970-10369 GCF_008692095.1 Etheostoma spectabile
TGGTTAAGTAGGTCCATTTTTACTATGTTGACATTAAGTCTATCGTTAGCATCTTATATGCTAATTGTCGCAAAGTGACGCATGCACAACTCAAATCTGAACTCCTCACATCGGGCAGTGACAGACCCGCTGTCGCTGCTACGTCCCCCGGATCGTTGGTCTGATTGGTTGAAGGACTATCCTATGGCACCCAGTGGCATTTGAGCAGCGTCCGTTGATGACGCCCCTTTGGAAACGGGCCGTGAATGAAGCCCAGACCCGCTCTCAGTTACGAGGCTCTGGTGTCAACCAGACTAGGAAGGTCTGGCAATTGCGAGACCATCGCTGGCCAGATGGGAGACGTGGTCAAAATCCTTAGTGTTGAACCCTGGAGTTGAACCTGGTCGTGCTGACGGTTCTTACGCTCTGTGTTTTGATGTGTTTTAGCTGCTCTGTGCACATCGTCCGTCACATTTAAACGTGTGTGACAGCCTCGCGTGCCAGTCCTCCTGATCCCTCTGATGGATTTAACAGGCTTAAAACAAGTGTCATGTAATTTGAAACTCCATTGCTCCCCGCAGGGAAATCCTCTTTTCACTTGACCCTCTACCCTCAGAGGTCAGAGGTGGAGGTGGAGGTGGAGGTTAGCTGCAGAGCGAGCGGGACTGCGACCTGCGGGTGTAATGCCTTGCTGAAGAACACGTCGGTAGGGTTAGGGTGGTGGAGGCGTCTGATGGCTAAATGACAGCTTCTGTTACAGTGAGCCGTCACATTTATGGGGATTTAGCAGATATTGATGTGGATCAATGTGCCTTTTGATTTGTAGTTTAGCGTGTCAACATGCTAACATTTGCTATTAGCTTAAACAACACAAAGTAGGGGAGAGCCGGGACAATTGAAACGTGGGACGGATGAAAAATTCCAGTTTTCTCCGAGTGTAATGATGAGAGACAGACTTCCTTAGGTCTGAACATAGAGCATGTTACCTTCCTCCTATCAGCCAAATATCTCCCTGTTATTTCCTTTTATCACGGAGTTACAGCCAATAAATGAGTTTTGATGGTCAAAAGTCAAAAACAGCTGTTTCAACCATCCCTGACCTGGCTGTAACTCCATGGATTATAAGTAAATGAACAAATATCTGTGTTTATACAATTATTTAGGGTAGGTGAGACATGGAAAAGCAGTTTTAGAAAGATGAAAATATATTTGGGTCCACCAGGTATGGGGGGTTGAGTTTTCCCATGTCATACTATGGAGACTGATGTCCAGTGGTCTAACCCATGTAAAAACCTGGTGAAACGACATTTTCTACAATAGAAACATGATATAAACGGAAAAACCTACTGTTCTAGCTATAAAAATGGCCGAATCATCCACAGTGCTGATGATATTCCAATAACCGCTTCATACGCGCTTCAGGATGACGGCAATTAGTTACTAAGAGACATTCAGAAAGACGCATAGTCCTGCAACAATCTATCTATAATAACACCTTTTGGAAGTATACCATCCATGATATACAGTAAAATATTAAAGTTGTGGGAAGTTTATATGGTTTATACTGTATGTTTCATTTGTCCCGTCCAGGAGGGACAGATGAGACATTACGCACGTCCCACTTTTGCTGCAATAACTCCTGAACGGTTTTGTCCAAAGCTGAAAATGCAGCTGTATCTGACAGATGACACGTGTAGGTTGCTACTGACAAAATATCAGCTTTCAGTGTGATACGACCGCTTTGTAAATCACGATTACTTAAAAAGTGTTTCAACTGTCCCGGCTCTCCCCTACAGCAGAGGCTGATGGGAATGTCTGTAGTTCTGCAGGTATTTCGTCATAAACCAAATCACTGGACATGTTGACGTTTGGCCAAAAAAATGTCTGAATGAAATGTTGAGCCACTCCAGCTATTAGACGTAAAGATATTTCACTACGTAGCTTAGAGTGTGATTCATGCTTCTGCAAATACTACGCCATGGCTGCTTATGTAAGTACACGGACGCGGACCTACACCAGACCCCAAATGTAGCCTGACATGCACCTCTCGAAAAACGTCGCTCGGCCGCCCGTGGCAGCGTTGCATTTTCCGCGACTCATTTCCTGGTTCTCCTTCTCCATGAACAACAGGAAATCAAGGAGAGGGTTAAGTTCTCCTGCTGCAGATTTCCCACCGTGGTCAGAAAGCACGGGGGAGACACTTGGTTTCCCTCACCATGCCTCCAGAGTCAGAGAGCTTCAACTCGTGGTCTGGGGCCCCGAGGGGGTCCTCCAAGCTACTGCAGGGAAGGCAACAAATTATTAGGAATTCTTTTAAGTACAAAAAGTTACTTTTTACATCTATACCATGGAGAGAGATAAGCAATCAGAAGTGTGATGCGCCGACACAACAGTGTTAATGTCATTACTTAGAATCCCTCATAGAGTGGTTATATATTATTATTGATATTAGGCCTAAAGCTTTAAAGTGAAGTCAAATAAAGTTAAATATAAAAATTGCTTAAGCATTTACAATACTTTGTGTTGAGTTTGTACTTTTAAAGTGTACATTTGTGGCTGGAGAGATGCCATTCACCTCCTGGGCACTGGCCAGTGCCCTGAGCAAGGCACCGTACCCCCCCCCGACCGCTCAGGGCGCTGGTTCAGCTGGCAGCCCACTCACTCTGACACTCTCCATGTATAGTGCATGTATAGGTCCTGAGCATGTGTGTGTGTAGTTCGGCCTGTGTGAGTTACTAACAAAAGTGTGTACACAGAGTGCAGTACAGTAATTTCCCATTTGGGGACTAATAAACAAATTATCTTATTATCTCTTATTTAAACCCTAACCAATCAGCTGTAACCTCATTTTGTCCTCATGTTGTCCCTGTGTTGTTCCTCATGTTGTCCTCATGTTGCCCTCATGTTGTACCCCATGTTGTCCCCATGTTGTCCTCAGGCGTCCATGTTGTCCTCATGTTGCCCTCATGTTGTCCCCATGTTGTCTCAATTTTGCCCTCATGTTGTCCTCATGTGGTCTCGTGTTCATGTGTCCTCCTGTGTCTCATGTTGTCCTATATCAATGGTTTTTTTAATTCCCCAAAATAACATGATTGATTCCAACGCTCCTTGCCAAGTACAAATCTCTACTTCATTTTTGGGTCTATTCTATTTTATGCATTGTAAAACAAATGTGATGTGTGTTGTGAATATGTATTGAGTAAAAGTTGACATATTTCAGTCTGTGATTATCATCAATCCATTCCTTTAATTTTAGTCTCAATAATTCCTAATTTCTGCTTTTCTAACTCAAAAACTTAGGTATAATTCTATGGATGAGAGTTTATTGACCATAAATTTCCAAACATAAAGTGTAATACTGGTTGAATAAAGTGGTGATGAAACGTCAAAAAAAGTGACAAACATTGGAAAAAGCATCAAAGGTGTTGAAAAAAGGGACAAAAACGTAAAAAAAAGTCCAAAACATCGATGAAAAGTGTGAAAAGAAATGTTGACTTTTGATTTTTTTCTAAATTTGAATTTGTTCATTAGTCCCCAGTGGGGTTTTGACGAGGATTAAAGAGTTGACATTGACAACGAGTGTTTGGACAACACTGCAGTAGATACCATCTCCTTTTCCATTCCTAGACTATTGAATTAAATCCAAAATGTGAATGCCGCTGTGACTTATCAAGCCAAAAAACACACCGCCTGAAGCTCGACCAAATACTTTATCAGCACTGTTTCCCTTTTGTCTACATTTCCTTATTATTTGTTCATAAAATGGACAAAGACACAACGACTTCCAATCATTTTACTTGGGATTTGGCATTTGGTGACATGGACATTGACATAACTCCTGATCATCGCGGTGAAAGTGTGGCTCAAATTGGACTCCCAATGTCTCCCAGTGTCTCCCAATGTCTCCCAACGACTTGCCCTGCAGGTAATTGGCCCCATGTGTGTTCAATCAAGCCTGAGAGGTAGAACTGGGTGCACCTGGGGCGTCACCACCGTGGAGGGTGACTCATCATGTTGCACTGAGGGTGAAATGCAGTCTGTGCAGCTTAGTATTAGGTAGGATCATCAAAATCCAGACTTTAGTTTTAATCTCTCTTTTGGTTTTTTAAGTGCGAGTCCTCGGCTGCCGCGCTTGACTTTTCCCCCGACGACCGCATCAGAGAATAAGACGGACAAAGGAGAGGTTTTTTTTTTTTAAGTCACACTATTCATACACTATAAGATAAGAGAGTGTTAGAAAAAAACCAACTAACTGTCACGTGTTGTTTGATTTGATGAGGACGGAGAGAGGATGAGGATCCAAATGAGAATTAAGAAAAGGTTTAATGACAGAGCATGATGAAGATGAATAGACAAAGTCAATAAAACACAAAACATGATTAGATTAGATTAGATTAGACTTTATTCATCCCACAACGGG
>NW_022605573.1:10379-10509 GCF_008692095.1 Etheostoma spectabile
TATTACAGCAGCAGCATTTTCTTCAATAACAAGTAAACACACAAGAAATACTGGCAAACAATAGACAACGATTGTATGGAAGATTGAAAGTAAACAAAATGCCGTCAAATAAAAGTATTTTAAAGTGCGG
>NW_022605573.1:10519-10971 GCF_008692095.1 Etheostoma spectabile
ACAAGAAACAATATTGCGGTGTAAGTGGCGTTAAAATTAAATTGAATGTGTAATTAGAGTAATAAAGCAAGAGTCGGCAGCATAATATAAATTAAAAAGATGAAGACGATAAGACAATAAGACAAAAAAACAACAACATGATGACACTGCAGCTGACAGCCGACTGGATCCATGCCTCCCCTCGGATGGAGTCACATGACACCGATCCTGAATATTCCTAAATCACACACCTGGGGGCGGTTTCCTTTTCACCTGGGGCATTAAAATCCATTCTCATTGGTCCGTCGTTGGCACGGCGACACGCCGAGCGCATTTTCACTGTCCAATGAGGAAGGACGTGGCTCTAAACTCCGCCCGTTTGGGGTGGTTTTTGGTCACGGATCATAAGGTTCTGTCGTGTAAATGAGAAATTCTGACAAAAATACAGTAATTCAGCAGTGTGTTGTCCCAGC
>NW_022605573.1:10981-15139 GCF_008692095.1 Etheostoma spectabile
GTTACATCCAAGATTGATCCACTTTACGTCCATAATTCATCGCGTTTTGGCTCATTTCTGCCGCCAGCTCGCGGCTCCGTCTCTCTTGTCTGTTGTTTCCGGAAATAAAGGCCCCAGCATGCCCATATATGGGAGACAACGTCACCCCTCTTGTATGGAAGGCCAGAGGGGACAAAAGGCCAAGAGGATTTATGGAAGCCAAGAGGCGCACTATTTAGACACGCATTTGCTTGGGTAGGCATTGCGTGGGGTACATCATAAATATGACATATATGTGATTATGGCCAGAGGAAATGTCATGAGAGCAAAAGTCTTGACTAGCTTTGAAAAAATGCACCATGTATTTTGTCATCTGTATAAGTTATGATGATTATTTCTTCACAGTGTGACTCCCGAAACATATGAGAAGTGTTTTAGAATGGAAAATGGCTTATTCATTACTTATCTGTCTGTGATATCAATACATATCTGGAAGATTCATGTTCCGTTTTATTTATTTATTTATTTATCTTTAAGGCCCTACAACCATTTTTAGTATGCAAGTGACCTCACTGCAACCCAAATATTCCAATAACCCAGTTTGTCCTAAAAAAAAATGATGTTCATATCTTGGCTGTAGACGACAGGGTTGATGTTTTACAAGTTATTACAAAATAAATCCAGACGGACAATAAACTGTAAAAATGGCCTCAGGCCTCAGAGGGTTAATGGTGTAAAACTATCGTGCGACTTCTTACCTTTCTAACGGTATATAGTGTTAACTCGTTACTTTAGCTTTTACTTTACGAGAGCCGGCTAAAGTGCGCCAATAAATCAGCCGTGCGCTACTATTGGCCGGAATTAGACAGCGCTGCAGACAGTTAGTTAAAGAAAGTCCCATCAATGCTGTCAAAACTACAGGATCTTACTTCTGTCCTTCACAATAAAATACCACGCTTCAGCAACTCTGAATTATGCAAGAAGAGCTCCTTAATGTCCAGTTCAGTAGAAATAGAGCAGGAAAATCCATCGCCTGAGCCTTCTTATGTCTTTTGCCTCATTTCATATACTAATCAGACATCTAAATGTCCCATGGACATACAGGACAATTCATACGTAGATTGTTAGATCAATTCTGCTCACATTTTGGGGATGATCGGAAATGTAAAGTACTGCGAAAAGACCTGAAAGTGCATCAGGCTGAAAGTGTCTAATACATTGTTTTTAACTTTTTATAACTCAACAAGAGGCGTTGTTGCCTTCCATCTTTATGAAGTGCAGTGCAGTACATAAAGGAAGACAACTGTGTTAATGTACAATGGACGAACTGGTATTTTATTTGGTCATAATTGACTGAACTTCTTTCGCAATCCTCCCCAAAAAAATGCGAAGCTGTGTCTTTCTTTGTCCCCCACTGTAATCACGAACAAATGCTCCGCTGTGCACCGACATCTTGCTCAACATTTCTTTTTTGTGGAGGAACTGAGTTGAAAATAAACGGACCCTAACAGCGTTGCACATGAAAGCCTTTTCATACCAACCCCCCCCCCCCTCCCACCCCCACTCCCCCCTCCCCCCCTCACAACTTGGCTTCTGACTACGACAGCAGGGATAATTAGGATTGTATTTTGAAAATATAGGTCTGCATGGTATGAGGGCACAAAGCTGAATATTAAAAAAAAGGCTTCAATTCAGCCCAAACTGCTCCAAGTTGCAAAGAAACAAATGGCTTAAGGCAGAGAAAGAAACTACACTGTGATCAAAATCAGATCTCTCTCTCACCACACACACACACCACACACACACCCCCACACACACACACACACACACCACACACACACACCCACCTCACACACACACACACACGCAACGATAACAGCACTTCAAGTTCAGCAAAACAACAATGCAAACGTTTAGAGCGCAAGTAAATGTAAATGGGGGACAGCCTCTGGAGACGGGACCAGCTGACTTCCTATTGGCGTGGAACAGGACACGTCTCTTATGTCCTAAAACAGCCCTTAGACTTGACCAAGCGACTTCCTATTGCTGTGGAACGGGAGACACTCTTGCGTCCCTAAAACCTTTCTCTGGAGACTTGACCAAGATGACTTCCTATTGGCTGTGGAACGGACACGTCTCTTGACGTCCTAAAACCAGCCTCTGGAGCCTTGACCAGATGACTTCCTATTGGCTGTGGAACAGGACCGTCTCTTACTCCTAAAACCAGCCTCTGGAGACTTGACCAAGATGCTTCCTATTGGCTGTTGAACAGGAGCCGTCTCTTATGTCAACCAGCCTCGGGAGACTTGACCAGCTGACTTCTCCTATTGGCTGTAGAACAGGACATCTCTTATGTCTAAAAACCAGCCTCTGGAGCTCGACCAGCTGACTTCCTATTGGCTGTTGAACAGGAGCGACCTCTTGCGTCCTAAAACCAGCCTTGAACACTCCATCAGGACTTCTCTATTGGCTGTTGAAACAGGAGACGTCTTTTTTGTCTTAAAACACCTCTGGAGACTTGACCAAGATGACTCCTTTGGCGTGGAACGGAGACGTCTCTTACGTCCTAAAACCGCCTCTGGAGACTCCACCAGCTACTTCTATGGCTGCTGAACAGGAGACGTCTCTTATGTCCTAAAACCAGCCTCTGGAGACTTGACCAGATGACTTTCAATTGGCTGTGGAACAGGAGACGTCTCTTAAGTCCTAAAAAACCTCAGGGACTCCACCAACTTGTTTCTTATGGCTGTGGAGACATGGACATAATGGAGGGAGACTCCAGATAGCAACAGAGAACCAGAAGTACGCTCCAGAGACTAGAGAGGGACAGATGAGTGATGTTGTTCCGTGGGCTGAATCCAGTTTAAATTGGCTGCTCTCCTAGCTCAGGATTGACTTTGGCTTAATACCTTTACACTAGGCCTGTCCCTTCCCTTCCGAGGGAAATCTGCTGCCGTAACACACCCGGCTTTAATCCACAGCTACAACACAGCAACAACAGAGTTGAGGCTGACGCTCGCCAGAGCAGATCACACCGGCCAGGCGCTCTCAAACACCGACCACGTCAACGTCTCAACCAAAAAAAGAAATACATGCAAAACAAATAACCAAAGAATGGAAGCAGCTTCTGTTTCAGTTCAAATCCATCTGAGTCTACAGCATGGCCACGGGTAGAAGACACTGACAGCCAATCAGAATCCATCTGAGTCTACAGCATGGCCACGGCTTAGAGAGACACTGACAGCCAATCAGAATCCATCTGAGTTTCAGCATGGCCACGCGTTGAGAGACCCTGACAGCCATCAGAATCCATCTGAGATTACAGCAGGGCCACGGCGTAGAGAGACCCTGACAGCCAATCAGAATCCATCTGAGTTAAAGCATGGCCACGGCGTAGAGAGACCCTGACAGCCAATCGAATCCATCTGAGATTACAGCATGGCCACGGCGTAGAGAGACACGGACAGCCATCAGAATCCATCTGAGTTTACAGCATGGCCACGGCGTAGAGAGACCCTGACAGCCAATCAGAATCCATCTGAGTTTACAGCATGGCCACGGCGTAGAGAGACCTGACAGCCAATCAGAATCCATCTGAGTTACAGCATGGCCACGGCGTAGAAGACCTGCCCGACACCAATCGAATCATCTGAGTTACAGCATGCCCACGGCGTAGAAGACACTGACAGCCATCAGTCATCCATCTGATTTACAGCATGCCACGGCGTAGAGAAGACCCTGACAGCCAATCAGAATCCATCTGAGTCACAGCATGGCCACGGCGTAGAGAGACCCTGACAGCCATCAAATCCATCGAGTCCTACACGCATGGCCACGGCGTAGAGAGACCCTGTCTGATGTGATGTATTTTCGCGCGCTTGACGTTGTTATAGTTACCGCAGTGTTGATGTTCACACCGTGATAGTAATGGTTACCGTTATGGTTATGGTTATCGTTATGGTTACCGTTCTTGGTGTGAGCCCTTAACGGTTTGTGGTAATCGCAGCCCCAAAATCTAAGAGTTGTTGCTGCTTGGAGGTAGAGAGGCAAGAGCACAGAACAAGTTATCTGAAATATATCATTTCACAGACAGCTGCGTTCAAGAATCTCTGCCTGTCTGACTGTCTGACTGTCTGACTGTCTGCCTGTCTGACTGTCTGCCTGTCTGACTGTCTGTCT
>NW_022605573.1:16108-16773 GCF_008692095.1 Etheostoma spectabile
CTGACTGTCTGACTGTCTGTCTTTCTGCCTGTCTGTCTGCCTGCCTGTCTGCCTGCCTGCCTGCCTGTCTGTCTGCCTGTCTGTCTGTCTGAAAGCAGGACTTCTCTAAAACCTTCCAGACAGATCTCCATGTTTTTGGCAGAAGTCGGGCCTCGAGCCGAAGAGCCATTGATTGCATTTTTACACATAGTGATTTGGATCTGTGATTTCTCTTGTGTGGCTATGAGAGTAAAGGAGACTTTGGTTATTTCAGCGATAGACTCAATTTCTCAATTTCTTCTAACCCTAAAACATGTATAACTTAAGACCTTCTCACTCAGCAATGTGTCCGACACAGACGATTGGTCGGGGGTCTTTGGTATTTGTTATTGACGGTAAAGGACTGCCATGGCGTCATATTTAGACGCTCTGGGTCGGGACGCATGCGCTTCACTGACATGCGGCAAAACAACGGGACAATTAAGTTTAGGAAAAGATGGCGGATGGGGTTAGGAAATGTACGTTTCCGGGACACGCGGAAACAAGAACCGTGAAAGTGGACGTCCTGTGTCCCGACCAACGTCCCTACTCGGCGTTTTGGTCTTCCATACTACTCTCTACCGCTGTTTTAGACGCTAAAGGGGGTTTTAGACGCTAAAGGGGGTTTTAGATGCTACAGGGGGTTT
>NW_022605573.1:16783-22178 GCF_008692095.1 Etheostoma spectabile
ACCAGCTGACTTCTCTATTGGCTGCTGAACAGGAGACGTCTCTTATGTCCTAAAACCAGCCTCTGGAGACTTGACCAAGATGACTTTCAATTGGCTGTGGAACAGGAGACGTCTCTTAAGTCCTAAAAAAGCCTCAGGAGACTCCACCAACTTGTTTCTTATTGGCTGTGGAGACATGGACATAATGGAGGGAGACTCTCAGATAGCAACAGAGAGACCAGAGAGTACGCTCCAGAGACTAGAGAGGGACAGATGAGTGATGTGTGGTCCTGTGGGCTGAATCCAGTTTAAATTGGCTGCTCTCCTAGCTCAGGATTAGACTTTGGCTTAATACCTTTACACTAAAAGGCCTGTCCCTTCCCTTCCGAGGGAAATCTGCTGCCGTAACACACCCGGCTTTAATCCACAGCTACAACAACAGCAACAACAAGAGTTGATCTGGCTGACGCTCGCCAGAGCAGATCACACCGGCCAGGCGCTCTCAAACACCGACCACGTCAACGTCTCAAATTCCAAAAAAAGAAATACATGCAAAACAAATAACCAGAAGAATGGAAGCAGCTTCTGTTTCAGTTCAGAATCCATCTGAGTCTACAGCATGGCCACGGCGTAGAGAGACACTGACAGCCAATCAGAATCCATCTGAGTCTACAGCATGGCCACGGCGTAGAGAGACACTGACAGCCAATCAGAATCCATTTGATTTACAGCATGGCCACGGCGTAGAAAGACCCTGACAGCCAATCAGAATCCATCTGAGATTACGCATGGCACGCGTAGAGAACCCTGACGCCAATCAGAATCCATCTGAGTTTAAAGCATGGCCACGGCGTAGAGAGACCCTGACAGCCAATCAGAATCCATCTGAGATTACGCTGGCCACGGCGTAGAGAGACACTGACAGCCAATCAGAATCCATCTGAGTTTACAGCATGTGCCACGGCGTAGAGAGACCCTGACAGCCAATCAGAATCCTCTGAGTTTACAGCATGGCCACGGCGTAGAGAGACCCTGACAGCCAATCAGAATCCATCTGAGTTTACAGCATGGCCAGGCGTAGAGAGACCCTGACAGCCATCAGAATCCTCTGAGATTACAGCATGGCCACGGCGTAGAGAGACACGACAGCCAATCAGAATCCTCTGAGTTTACAGCATGGCCACGCGTAAGAGCCCTGACAGCCAATCAGAATCCATCTGAGTCTACAGCATGGCCACGGCGTAGAAGACCTGACAGCCATCAAATCCATCTGAGTCTAGCAGCTGGCCACGCGAGAGAACCCTGTCTGATGTGATGTATTTTCGCGCGCTTGACGTTGTTATAGTTACCGCAGTGTTGATGTTCACACCGTGAGAATGTTACCTTATGGTTATGGTTATCGTTATGGTTACCGTTCTTGGTGTGAGCCCTTAACGGTTTGTGGTAATCGCAGCCCCAAAATCTAAGAGTTGTTGCTGCTTGGAGGTAGAGAGGCAAAGCACAGACAAGTTATCTGAAATATATCATTTCACAGACAGCTGCGTTCAGAATCTCTGCCTGTCTGACTGTCTGACTGTCGGACTGATCCGTCCTGTCTGCCTGCGCTGCCATTCTGACTGTCTGTCTTACTGTCTGCTGTCTGACTGTACTGCCTGTCTGAGTCTCCTGTCCTGACTGTCTGTCTGTCTTCTGACTCCCCCTGTCTGACTGTCTGTTCTGACTGTCTGCCGTCTGACTGTCTCTCATGCTGTCTGTCGTCTGTCTGCTGTCTCCTGTCTGTGCTGCCTGTCTGACTGCTCTGTCTGACTGTCTGCCTGTCTGACTGTCTGCCTGTCTGCTGTCTGGCTGTCTGACTGTCTGTCTGTCTGTCTACTGTCTGCTGTCTGACTGTCTTGACTGTCTGCCTGTCTGACTGCGTCTGTCCTGATGCTGAACTGTCCTGATCTGTCTGCTGTCACTTGACTGTCTTGTCTGTCTGACTGTCTGCTTCTGCCTGGTCTGCCTGTCTGCCTGTCTGACTGTCTGCCTGTCTGTCTTTCTGCTGTCTGTCTGTCTGACTGTCTGACTGTCTCTGTCTGTCTGCTGTCTTCTGCCTGTCTGACTGTCTGCCTGTCTGTCTTTCTGCCTGTCTTCTGTCTGACTGTCTGTACTGCTTCTGTCTGTCTGTCTGCTGTCTGTCTGCCTGCCGTTGCTGTCTGACTGTCTGACTGTCCTGACTGTCTGACTGTCTGTCTTTCTGCCTGTCGTTGCCTGCCTGTCCTGCCTGCCTGCCTGCTGTCTGTCTGCCATGTCTGTCTGTCTGAAAGCAGGACTTCTCTAAAACCTTCCAGACAGATCTCCATGTGTTTTCCAGAAGTCGGCCTCGAGCCGAAGAGCCATTGATTGCATTTTACACATAGTGATTGGATCTGTGATTTCTCTTGTGTGGCTATGAGAGTAAAGAGACTTTGAGTTTTTCAGCGATAGACTCATTCTCAAATTTCTTCTAACCCTAAACATGTATAACTTAAGACCTCTCACTCAGCAATGTGTCCGACACAACGATTGGTCGGGGTCTTTGGTATTTGTTATTGACGGTAAGGACTGCCATGGCGTCATATTTAGACGCTCTGGGTCGGGACGCATGCGCTTCAACTGATGCGGCAAAACAACGGGACAATTAAGTTTAGGAAAGATGTCGGATGGGGTTAGAAATGTACGTTTTCCGGGACACGCGGAAACGAAACCAGTGAAGTGGACGTCCTGTGTCCCGACCACGTCCCTATCGGCGTTTTGGTCTCCATACTACTCTCTACGCTGTTTTAGACGCTAAAGGGGGTTTTAGACGCTAAAGGGGGTTTTAGATGCTACAGGGGTTTTAGTCTACGGGTTTTACGCTAAAGGTTTTTAGACGCTAAATTTGGTTTTAACATGCTACAGGGTTAGAGCTACAGGGGTTTTAGACGCTAAAGGGGTTTTAGACGCTAAAGGGGTTTTAGATGCTACAGGGGGTTTTAGACGCTAAAGGGTTTTTAGATGCTACAGGGGTTTTAGACGCTAAGGGGTTTTAGACGCTAAAGGGGTTTTAGACTAAAGGGGTTTAATGCTACAGGGGGTTTTACGCTAAGGGGTTTTAGATGCTACAGGGGGTTTAGATGCTACAGGGGTTTTAGACGCTAAATTGGTTTTAGATGCTACAGGGGGTTTTAGATGCTAAAGGGGTTTAGATGCTGAAGGGTTTTAGATGCCAAAGGTTTTTAGACACTAAAGGTTTTTTAGATTTTGCGTTGGTGTCTGACCTGAGACGCCAACCAAGCGTCAGTATTTAAAGATGGAGGAGGAGCGAGATGATATTTGCTAAAAAAACGCACGAGTTGTTAACAGATACCCCTGCTTAAAGTCAGTTTTAGTCTTGTAACACCTTTTCCTGGAGAAAGTACTTGTGTTTTCTTAACTTGCCAGGACAGAAACACCTGTTTCGTGAAAGTCTTGTTTTCTCTACTGCTCAGACAGAACACCGTTTCCTGGTGAAGTCTTGTGTTTTCTCCTTAACTTCATCCAGGACATGACACCTGTTTCCTGGGAAAGTCTTGTGTTTTCTCTTAACTTCTCCGACATGAACACCTGTTCCTGTGTAAAGTCGGTGTTTTCCCTTAACTTCTCCAGACATGAACACCTGTTTCCTGGTGAAAGTCTGTTTTCTCCTTAACTTCTCCAGGACATGAACACCTGTTTCCTGGTGAAAGTCTGTTTTTTTCCTATAACTTCTCAAGGACATGAACACCGTTTTCCTGGTGAAAGTCTGTGTTTTCTCCTTAACTTCCACCAGGACATGAACACCTGTTTCCTGGTAAAGTCTTGTGTTTAATCTCTCTTAACATTCTCCAGGACATGAAACACTGTTTCCTGGTGAAAGTCTTGTGTTTTCTTTAACTTCATCACAGAAATGAAACACCTGTGTTCCTGGTGAAAGTCTTGTGTTGTTTCTCCTTAACTTCTTCAGGACATGAACACCTGTTTCTGGGATGAAATATCTTGTGTTTTCCCCTTAATTTCCCCGACCAATCAAAATACAGTCATGTGCATGTTCTCACGTCACCTTCTGGTGTCTCCTCAGCTCTCTTGGACCCTGTACTGAGGTAGTACTACAAAAACTACTTGTTAGCAGGTACCAAGGACTTTTTATTGTAATGGAAAACCATAAAGAGAGAAGTAGATGCCATGCAGTGGAAAAACGCCATTAGAGTCGGATTTGGTCACATTTCTGGTTTTGTGCGGATCAAACGCTGTCGTCATGGGAAACAGATCTCCGCTGGTCTTTCCTCAGATCGGGTCTTCGTGGTGCGATGAGACCGGATCTCTCAGGTCAGGGTGCCGTGAACGACCTGATTAACCCTCGTGTTGTCCTCCCGTCCACGGCACGAGATTTTAGTTTTTCTCGGTCCACATTAAAAATGCCTTTTCTTTTCCCAAAGGTTTCTTTAAATTTTATATCTTTGGGGAAAAAAAACAAATGGGTAAAAGAACGACGAAAAAAGTGATGAAAATGACGGATAAAGCTTAAAAAACGGAGGAAAACAGATGAAAAGTGACACAAAAAAAAAAAAGTTATTTGATGCAAAAAAAACAACAACAACAGGGTGAAAGAGTCCCATGTTGTTGGTCATTTCCTTTGTCTCCAATTCCTCCTGAAAGTCAGAATCTGCTTTATTTGCCAGGGAATTTTGCTTTGGATCATCATTGCTTACAATGCATTAACACACAAAAAACAACCCAAAATATATACACACTAATACATACACACTAATATATACACACTAATATATACACACTAACCGTATACAATACCTCACTCGAAACACAATGTGAGGCAATATGAGGGAGCAAAGGTGAGGAGGCAAAGGAGCATGAGTAAAGCATGATAGTATTTGGGATTGGAGATTCTCATGCCGTGATTGAGGGGTTGGTTGGTCGGAGTCATGGTTACCTTTTATATCACCTGTTGCAGCGCGGCGGCTCCTAAACAGGAATCAAAAGCAGCTTGGTGTCATTCCTCTCTCGGCCAATCAGGGCAGACAGAGGACTTAAGGGCTGGTGTGTGTTGTGTGTGTGTGTGTGTGGTGTTGTGTGTGGTGTGTGTGTGTGTGTGTGTGTGTGTGTGTGTGTGTGTGTGTGTGTGTGTTTCAGTTTTTACCTCATTGTAGTTTTTATATGGTTCAAATACTTAATTTTGGTGTCTTTATGAATTTGTGCTGGATTAAAAAAGCATTAAAAAAATGCTGTGGTTCCCATTTGTGTGTGTTGTGTGTGTGGTGTGTGTGTGTGTGCAAATGCGTTGCTGCGTTTAGATTGGTGTTCGCTTGGTTCGTAGCACAGTGGTCAATACACATACAAAGGCTGAATCGTGTAAGTACGTGTCTGGCTGTTCTTAGCGCCA
>NW_022605573.1:22203-47543 GCF_008692095.1 Etheostoma spectabile
CGGGAGACCAACCGGGCACGCGGTAACTTGCCCACGCTTTGTAATATCGCTGGGCAACATAGGGATATTTTTTAAAAACGATTCAAAAGGTTTCACTTTTGACCCAGAAAAAACACAAAAGTTGCAACGGCGACGGCAAGACAGCACAAGGGTAAGGTGGAGTTTATTTATTAGAAGAGAAACATGGGCATGATGTATTTCTGCTCCAGTAAATGCTGTGTTTTTAGTTTTTGGAGGTTTCTGTAGCATAAGTCAGTCAGGACTGAGCCTGAATTGGATGAGTCAATTCAGATTATATTGCTCTAACTTGAGCAATATAGTTGATCATTCAGGAGAAAAACATGCATACTTCGTACAGCTCCGGATCTCTAAATACCGCTTAACATCACCATTAGTCTGTCTAAATGGATTCAGATAGTTGGCCTAAAATGCTACGTGGTTGCATTAGCTTTGGTATTACATTAATGAATGGCTTGTTTACGAGCTGTCTGTGGAGTGTATTTATTATGAAAGTGATAAGGTGCAGTGTGTTTTAAATGTGGACAAATGTCAAAAGATGCATCAGGCTTTAATGGAAAGCTTTTATCTTCCCACTGTGAAGCACCATTTGTGTTGGTTTGGTTACTAGATACTGACAATCCACTCGCAAAGACAAGAGAAAATCGTGGTGGTCTCTGTCAAATAAAGCAATTAGTCGATTACTAGAATTAACCGAAGTCCTGAGACTCTCTGCATCACATGAGGAAGGAATGATGCTTCCTCTTTTCCAGTAATGATGGGTTTGTTCTCTCCGGCTACAGTAAAGATACAGAGTAGGTAGGAAGTATAAAAACTTATAAAATCAAGCTTTGCTGGCTCTGACGTCCCTGTCTTTCAAGGGCTGAGTTAAGACCACCTTTGTCGAGTCCAAGACAAGTGCAAGACGGAAGTCGAGTTACAGACAAGACCGAGCCAAAAGGGTTTGAGTCCGAGTCAAGACCGAGTCCAGGACAGATAAAGGTCTTATGCTTGACAGTTCAAGACACATTTTTGGGTTTCACTTTCCTCCATATTATATCAAAAATAAAGACACCGGACTCGGTCCAGACCAAAGCCCAAAAGCTAGATTGGCAAGACCAGGGGGCCGAGACCGAGACAAGTTCATTCAAACTGGCAGCCTTTTGTGTGTGTGGTGCTAACTTGTTGCTAAGCTGCAGTGAACCAACTTGTGGAAGTAGGTCCATTTTTACTATGTTGACATTAAGTCTATCGTTGATCTTATATGATTGTCGCAAAGTGACGCAGCACAACTCAAATCTGAACTCCACATCGGGCAGATGACAGACCCGCTGTCGCTGCTACGTCCCCGGATGTTGGTCTGATTGGTTGAAGGACTTCCTATGGCACCCAGTGGCATTTGAGCAGCGTCGTTTGATGACGCCCTTGGAAACGGGCCGTGAATGACAGCCCACGACCCGCCCTCAGTTACGAGGCCTGGTGTCAACCAGACTAGGAAGGTCTGGCAATTGCGAGACATCGCTGGCCAGATGGGAGACGTGGTCAAAATCCTTAGTGTTGAACCCTGGAGTTGAACCTGGTCGTGCTGACGGTTTTACGCCTGTGTTTTGATGTTTTAGCTGCTCTGTGCACATCGTCCGTCACATTTAACGTGTGTGACAGCCTCGGGCCGTCCACCTGATCCCTCTGATGGATTAACAGGCTTAAAACAAGTGTCAGTAATTGAAACTCCATTGCGCCCCGCAGGGAAATCTCTTTTCACTGACCCTCACTCAGAGGTCAGAGGTGGAGGTGGAGGTGGAGGTTAGCTGCAGAGCGAGCGGGACTGCGACCTGCGGGGTGTAATGCCTTGTAAGAACACGTCGTGTAGGGTTAGGGTGGTGGAGGCGTCTGAGGCTAAATGAAGCTTCTGTTACAGTGAGCCTCACATTTATGGGGGATTTAGAGATATGTGGGATCAATGTGCCTTGTGATTGTAGTTTAGCGGTCACAATGTACACATTGCTATTAGCTAAACAACACAAAGTAGGGGAGAGCCGGGACATTGAAACGTTGGGACGGATGAAAAATTCCGTTTTCTCCGAGTGTAATGATGAGAGACAGACTTCCTTAGGTCTGAACATAGAGCATTACCTTCTCCTACAGCCAAATATCTCCTGTTATTCCTTTTATCACGGAGTACAGCCAATAATGAGTTTTGAGGTCAAAAGTCAAAACAGCTGTTTCAACCATCCCTGACATGGCTGAACTCATGGCTTAAGTAAATGAACAAATATCTGTGTTTATACAGATATTTAGGGTAGGTGAGACATGGAAAAGCAGTTTTAGAAAGATGAAAATATATTGGGGTCCACCAGGTATGGGGGGTTGAGTTTCCCAGTCATACTATGGAGACTGATGTCCAGTGGTTAACCCATGTAAAAACCGTGTGAAACGACATTTTACATAGAAACATGATATAAAACGGAGAAAAACCTACTGTTCTAGCTATAAAAATGGCCGAATCATCACAGTGCTGATGATATTCCAAAACCGCTCATACGCGCTTCAGGGATGCGGCATTAGTTACTAAGAGACATTCAGAAAGACGCCTAGTCCTGCAACAATCTATCTATAATAACACCTTTGGAAGTACTACCATCCATGATATACATAAAATATTAAGTTGTGGGAAGTTTAATGGTTATACTGTATGTTTCATTTGTCCCGTCCAGGAGGGACAGAGAGACTACGCACGTCCCACTTTTGCTGCAATAACCTGAACGGTTTTGTCCAAAGCTGAAAATGCAGCTGTATCTGAAGATGACACGTGTAGGTTGCTACTGACAAAATATCAGCTTTCAGTGTGATACGACCGCTTGTGAAATCACGATTACTTAAAAGTGTTTCAATGTCCCGGCTCTCCCCTACAGCAGGGCTGAGGGAATCTGTAGTTCTGCAGGTATTTCGTCATCATAACCAAATCACGGACATGTTGACGTTTGGCCAAAAAAAATGTCTGAATGAAATGTTGAGCCAATCCAGCTATTAGACGTTAAGATATGTCACACGTGCTTAGAGTGTGATTCATGCTTCTGCAAAATACTACGCCATGGCTGTTATGTAAGTACACGGAACGCGGACCTACACCAGAACCCCAAATGTAGCTGACATGCACCTCTCGAAAAACGCTCGCTCGGCCGCCCGTGGCAGCGTTGCATTTTGCGACATTCTGGTTCTCTTCTCCATGAACAACAGGAAAAAATCAAGAGAGGGGTTAAGTATCTCCTGCGGCAGATTTCCCACCGTGGTCAGAAAGCACGGGGGAGACACTTGGTTTCCCTCACCATGCCTCCAGAGTCAGAGAGCTTCAATCGTGGTCTGGGGCCCCGGGGGTTCCTCCAAGCTACTGCAGGGAAGGCAACAAATTATTAGGAATTCTTTTAAGTACAAAAAGTACTTTTTACATCTATACCATGGAGAGAGAAAGCAATCAGAAGGTGATGCGCCGACACAACAGTGTTATGTCATACTAGAATCCCTCATAGAGGCAAAGACATTAGGCCCTAAAGCTTTAAAGTTGAAGTCAATAATTAAATTAAAAAATTGCTTAAGCATTTATTACAAACTTTTGTGTTGGATTTGTAACCTTTTAAAGTGTACATTTGTGGTGGGAGAGATGCCAGTTCACCTCTGGGCACTGCCAGGTGCCCTTGAGCAAGGCACCGTACCCCCCCCGACCGCTCAGGGCGCTGGTCAGCTGGCAAGCCCATCACTCTGAACATCTCTCCATGTATTAGTGCATGTATAGGCTTGAGATGTGTGTGTATTTCAGGCCTGTGTGTGAGTACTAACAAAAAGTGTGTACACAGAGTGCAGTACAGTAATTTCCCCATTGGGGACTAATAAACAAATATCTATTATCTTTATCTTATTTTAACCCTAACCATCAGCTGTTTTAACCCTCATTTTGTACTCATGTGTTGTCTCCCATGTTGTCCTCCATGTTGTCCTCATGTTGCCCTCATTGTACCATGTGTATCCCATGTTGTCTCAGTGTCCCCATGTTGTCCCATGTTGCATCATGTGTACCCATGTTGTCCTCATTTTGCCCTCATGTTGCCTGTTGTCTCATGTTGTCCTCATGTTGTCCTCATGTTGTCCTATGTTGTCCTCATATCAGATGTTGTTTTTAATTCCCCAAAATAACATGATTGATTCCAACGCTCTTGCCAAGTACAAATCTCTACTTTCATTAATTTTGGGTCTTATTCTTTTATAGCATGTAAAACAAATGGAAGTGTTGTTGAAATAGATTGAGTAAAAGTTGAACTATTCCAGTCTGTGATATCATCAACTCCATTCCTTTATTTAGTCTCAATAATTCCTAATTTCTGCTTTAACTCACACATTAGGTATAATTTCCTAGGATGGAGTTTATTGACCATAAATTCCAAAAATAAATGTTAAACTATAGGTAATAATGTTTGAAAACGTCAAAAAAAAAAGTGACAAACATGGAAAAGCATCAAAGGTGTTGAAAAAAGGGACAAAACGTAAAAAAAAGTCCAAACATCGATGAAAAGTGTGAAAGAATGTTGACTTTTGATTTTTTTCTAAATTTGAATTTGTTCATTGTCCCAGGGGGGTTTTGACGAGGATTAAAGAGTTGACATGAAACGAGTGTTGGACAACACTGCAGTAGATACCATCTCCTTTCCATTATAGACTTTGAATTAAATCCAAAATGTGAATGCCGCTGTGACTTATCAAGCCAAAAAAAACACCGCCTGAAGCTCGACCAAATACTTATCAGCACTGTTCTTTGTCTACTTCCTTATTATTGTTCAAAAAATGGACAAAGACACAAGACTTCCAATCTTTTACTTGGGATTGGCATTTGGTGACATGGACATTGACATCACTCTGATCATCGCGGTGAAAGGGTGGGCAAATTGGACTCCCAAGGTCTCCCAGTGTCTCCCAATGTTCCCAACGACTGCCCTGAGGTAATTGGCCCATGTGTGTGTCAATCAAGCCTGAGAGGTAGAACTGGGTGCACCTGGGCGTCACCACCGTGGAGGTGACTCTCTGTTGCACTGAGGGTGAAAGCAGTCTGTGCAGCTTAGTATTAGGTAGGATCATCAAAATCCAGACTTTAGTTTAATCTCTCTTTTGGTTTTTAAGTGCGAGTCCTCGGCGCCGCGCTTGACTTTTCCCCCGACGACCGCATCAGAGAATAAAGCGGCCAAAGGAGAGGTTTTTTTTTTAGTCACACTATAACAACTATAGATAAGAGAGTGTTAGAAAAAAACCAACTAACTGTCACGTGTTGTTTGATTTGATGAGGACGGAGAGAGGATGAGGATCCAAATGAGAATTAAGAAAGGTTTATGACCGAGCATGTGAAGATGAATAGACCAAGTCAATAAAACACAAACATGATTAGATTAATTAGATTAGACTTATTCATCCCACAACGGGGAAATTGTGATTACAGCGCAGCATTCTTCAATAACAAGTAAACACACAAGAAATACTGGCAAACAATAGAAACGATTGTATGGAAGATTGAAAGTAAACAAAATGCGTCAAATAAAAGTATTTTAAAGTGCGGTGCCAGATACAAGAAACAATATTGCGGTGTTGTAAGTGGCGTTAAAATAAATTGAATGTGTAATTAGAGTAATAAAGCAAAGAGGGGCAGCATAAAAAATAAAAAGATGAAGACGATAAGCAATAAGACAAAAAACAACACACAGATGACACTGCAGCTGACAGCCGAATGGATCCATGCTCCCCTCGGATGGAGAGTCACATGACACCGATCCTGATATTCCTAAATCACACACTGGGGGCGGTTTCCTTTTACCTGGGGCATTAAAAACTTCTCCATTGGTCCGTCGTTGGCACGGCGACACGCCGAGCGCATTTTCACTGTCCAATGAGGAAGGACGTGGCTCTAAACTCCGCCCGTTTGGGGTGGTTTTGGTCACGGATCATAAGGTTCTGTCGTGTAAATAGGAAATTCTGAAAAAATACAGTAATTCAGCAGTGTGTTGTCCCAGCCTGTCTAAGACACGGGGGGGGGGGGGGGGGGACAGGAGGTTACTTCCTTTTGTGGAGCAAACGGGGTCTTTATAGATGGACAGAGGCGAGAACATGTTTTCCTAACCTGGTGCATCATACGTAGCGTCACTGTGTCACTTATGAGCAACTTCTATCAAATATCTGTTAAATACTAATTAAATGACTTCTTGGGTGTTTTAAGTTATTTTAACCTTCTGAGACCGAGACACTCGCCCACGCGTAAAAACAGAACCTCTGATTCATAGTTCAATCATTTTTTAACCATAACAGCTAGTGACTCACCAAAAAGTGTGTCTAAAAGCTAACAAATTAGCGGTTAAGGAGGTCTCTTCCGGGTCTTTCCAGCCTTTACAGTTGATTCTCTATCCAGCCTGGAACTTCCCGCCTCTTTCGGGGTCGTTGGGCTTTAAATCCACACTGTTACATCCAAGATTGATCCACTTTACGTCCATAATTCATCGCGTTTTGGCTCATTTCTGCCGCCAGCTCGCGGCTCCGTCTCTCTTGTCTGTTGTTTCCGGAAATAAAGGCCCCAGCATGCCCATATATGGGAGACAACGTCACCCCTCTTGTATGGAAGGCCAGAGGGGACAAAAAGGCCAATAGGCTTTAGGAAGGCCAAGAGGGCGACTATTATAGACACGCATTTGCTTGTGTAGCATTGCTGTGGGTGTAATATCAATAAATATGACATTATGTTGATTTTGGCTAAGTAAATGTCATGAGAGCAAAAAAGTCTTGATATCTTTGAAAAAATGCATGTATTTTGTCATTGTATAAGTTATGATGATTATTCTTCACAGTGTGGACTCCCGAAAACATGAGAAGTGTTTTAGAATGGAAAATGGCTTATCATTACTTATCTGTCTGTGATATCAATACATATCTGGAAGATTCATGTTCCGTTTTATTATTTATTTATTATCTTAAGGCCCTACAACCATTTAGTATGCAAGTGACCTCACTGCAACCCAAATATTCCAATAACCCAGTGTGCTAAAAAAAAAATGATGTTCATATATTGGCTGTAGACGACAGGGTTGATGGTTACAAGTTATTACAAAATAAATCCAGACGGACAATAAACTGTAAAATGGCCTCAGGCCTCAGAGGGTTAATGGTGTAAAAACTACGTGCGACTTCTTACCTTCTAACGGTATAGTGTTAACTGTTACTTTTGCTTTTACTTTACGAGAGCCGGCTAAAGTGCGCCAATAAATCAGCCGTGCGCTACTATTGGCCGGAATTAGACAGCGCTGCAGACAGTTAGTTAAGAAAGTCCCATCAATGCTGTCAAAACTACAGGATCTTACTTTGTCCTTCACAATAAAATACCACGCTAGCAACTCTGAATTATGCAAGAAAGCTCCTTAATGTCCGTTCATAGAAATAGAGCAGGAAAATCCATCGCCTGAGCTTCTTATGTCTTTTGCCTCATTTCATATACTAATCAGACATCTAAATGTCCCATGGACATACAGGAAATTCATACGTAGATTGTAGATCAATTTGCTCACATTTGGGGATGATCGGAAATGTAAAGGACTGCGAAAAGACCTGAAAGTGCATCAGGCTGAAAGTGTAATACATTGTTTTTAACTTTTTATAACTCAACAAGAGGCGTTGTTGCCTTCCATCTTTATGAAGTGCAGTGCAGTACATAAAGGAGACAACTGTGTTAATGTACAATGGACGAACTGGGATTTATTTGTCATAAATGACTGAACTTCTTTCGCAATCCTCCCCAAAAAATGCGAAGCTGTGTCTTCTTTGTCCCCCACTGTAATCACGAACAAATGCTCCGCTGTGCACCGACATCTTGCTCAACATTTCTTTTTTGTGGAGGAACTGAGTGAAAATAAACGGACCCTAACAGCGTTGCACATGAAAGCCTTTTCATACCACCCCCCACCCCCCACTCCCCCTCCCCCCCTCACAACTTGCTTCTGATACGACAGCAGGGAAATTAGGAGTTGTATTTTGAAAATATAGGTCTGCATGGTAATGAGGGCACAAAGCTGAATTTAAAAAAAGGCTTCAATTCAGCCCAAACTGCTCCAGAGTGCAAAAGAAGACAATGGCTTCAAGGCAGAGAAATGAAGTACTACTGTGGATCAAAATCAGATCTCTCTCTCACACACACACACACACACACACACACACCCACACACACACACACAAAACACACACACACCTCACACACACACACACACACAGCAACGGAATAACAGCAACTTCAAGTTCAGACAAAACAACAATGCAAACGTTTAGAGCTGCAAGTAAAAATTGTAAATGGGGGACAGCCTCTGGAGACTGGACCAGCTGACTTCCTATTGGCTGTGGAACAGGACACGTCTCTTATGTCCTAAAACCAGCCTCTGGAGACTTGACCAAGCTGACTTCCTATTGGCTGTGGAACGGGAGACATCTCTTGCGTCCCTAAAACCTTTCTCTGGAGACTTGACCAAGATGACTTCCTATTGGCTGTGGAACAGGACACGTCTCTTACGTCCTAAAACCAGCCTCTGGAGACTTGACCAAGATGACTTCCTATTGGCTGTGGAACAGGACACGTCTCTTACGTCCTAAAACCAGGCTCTGGAGACTTGACCAAGATGACTTCCTATTGGCTGTTGAACAGGAGACGTCTCTTAAGTCCTAAAACCAGCCTCTGGAGACTTGACCAGCTGACTTCTCCTATTGGCTGTAGAAACAGGAGACATCTCTTATGTCCTAAAACCAGCCTCTGGAGGCTCGACCAGCTGACTTCCTATTGGCTGTTGAACAGGAGACGTCTCTTGCGTCCTAAAACCAGCCTCTGAAGACTCCATCAGCTGACTTCTCTATTCTCATGGCTGTTGAAACAGGAGACGTCTCTTTTGTCTAAAACCAGCCTCTGGAGACTTGACCAAGATGATCCTATGGCTGTGGAACAGGAGACGTCTCTTACGTCCTAAAACCAGCCTCTGGAGACTCCACCAGCTGACTCTCTATTGGCTGCTGAACAGGAGACGTCTCTTATGTCCTAAAACAGCCTCTGGAGACTTGACCAAGATGACTTTAATTGGCTGTGGAACAGGAGACGTCTCTTAAGTCCTAAAAAAGCTAGGAGACTCCACCAACTTGTTTCTTATTGGCTGTGGAGACATGGACATAATGGAGGGAGAATCTCAGATAGCAACAGAGACCAGAGAGTACGCTCCAGAGGACTAGAGAGGGACAGATGAGTGATGTGTGGTCCTGTGGGCTGAATCCAGTTTAAATTGCTGCTCTCCTAGCTCAGGATTAGACTTGGCTTAATACCTTTACACTAAAAGGCCTGTCCCTTCCCTTCGAGGGAAATCTGCTGCCGTAACCACACCGGCTTTAATCCACAGCTACAACAACCGCAACAACAAGAGTTGATCTGGCTGACGCTCGCCAGAGCAGATCACACCGGCCAGGCGCTCTCAAACACCGACCACGTCAAAGTCTCAAATTCCAAAAAAAGAATACATGCAAAAAAAAAACAGAAGAATGGAAGCAGCTTCGTTTCAGTCAGAATCCATCTGAGTCTACGACATGGCACGGCGTAGAGAGACACTGAAGCCAATCAGATCCATCTGAGTCTACAGCATGGCCACGGCGTAGAGAGACACTGACAGCCAATCAGAATCCATCTGAGTTTACAGCATGGCCACGGCGGAGAGAGACCCTGACAGCCAATCAGAATCCATCTGAGATTACAGCATGGCCACGGGTAGAGAGACCCTGAAGCCAATCAGAATCCATCTGAGTTTAAAGCATGGCCACGGCGTAGAGAGACCCTGACAGCCAATCAGAATCCATCTGAGATTACAGCATGGCCACGCGTAGGAGGACACTGACACCAATCAGAATCCATCTGAGTTTACAGCATGGCCACGGCGTAGAGAGACTGACAGCAATCAGAATCCATCGAGTTTACAGATGGCCACGGCGTAGAGAGGACCCTGACAGCCAATCAGAATCCATCTGAGTTTACAGCATGGCCACGGCGGTAGAGGACCCGACAGCCAATCAGAATCCATTGAGATTACAGCATGGCACGGGGTAGAGAGACACTGACAGCCAATCAGAATCCATCTGAGTTTACAGCATGGCCACGGCGTAGAGAGACCCTGACAGCCAATCAGAATCCATCTGAGTCTACAGCATGGCCACGGCGTAGAGAGACCCTGACAGCCAATCAGAATCCATCTGAGTCTACAGCATGGCCACGGCGTAGAGAGACCCTGTCTGATGTGATGTATTTTCGCGCGCTTGACGTTGTTATAGTTACCGCAGTGTTGATGTTCACACCGTGATAGTAATGGTTACCGTTATGGTTATGGTTATCGTTATGGTTACCGTTCTTGGTGTGAGCCCTTAACGGTTTGTGGTAATCGCAGCCCCAAAATCTAAGAGTTGTTGCTGCTTGGAGGTAGAGAGGCAAGAGCACAGAACAAGTTATCTGAAATATATCATTTCACAGACAGCTGCGTTCAAGAATCTCTGCCTGTCTGACTGTCTGACGTCTGAGTTGCCTGTCTGATGTCCTGTCTGACTGTCTGTCTGACTGTCTGCCTGTCTGACTGTTGCTTGACGTCTGCCTGTCTGATGTCTGTCTGTCTTGCTGTCTGACTGTCTGCCTGTCTGACGTCTGCCTGCTGATGTCTGTCTGTCTGACTGTCTGTCTGTCTGTCTGACTGTCTGCCTGTCTGACTGTCGTCTGACTGTCTGTCTGACTGTCTGCCTGTCTGACTGTCGCCTGTCTGACTGTCTGCCTGTCTGAGTACTGTTGTCTGTCTGATGTCGCCTGTCTGACTGTCTGACTGTCTGCCTGTCTGACTGTCTGTGTCTGACTGTCGTCTGTCTGTCTGTGACTGCTGTCTGTCTGTCTGACTGTGCCTGTCGCCTGTCTGCCTGTCTGCTGCTGTCTGACTGTCTGCCTGTCTGTCTTTGCCTGTCTGTTGTCTGACTGTCTGACGTCTGACTGCTGTCTGCTTGTTGTCTGCCTGTCTGACTGTCTGCCTGTCTGTCTTTCTGCCTGTCTGTCTGTCTGACTGTTGTCTGCCTGTCTGTCTGATGTCTGATGTTGCACTGTCTTTCTGCCTTGTCTGTCTGATGCTTGTCTGTCTGATGTCGACTGCTGCCTGTCTCTCTGACTGTCTGACTGTCTGTTTTCTGCCTGTCTGTCTGCCTGCCTGTCTGCCTGCCTGCCTGCCTGTCTGTCTGCCTGTCGTCTGTCTGAAAGCAGGACTTCTCTAAAACCTTCCAGACAGATCTCCAGTTTTTGGCAGAAGTCGGGCCTCGAGCCGAAGAGCCATTGATTGCATTTTTACACATAGTGATTTGGATCTGTGATTTTCTTGTGTGGCTATGAGAGTAAAGGAGACTTTGGTATTTCAGCGATGACTCAATTCTCAATTTCTTCTAACCCTAAAACATGTATAACTTAGACCTTTCACTCAGCAATGTGTCCGACACAGACGATGGTGGGGGTCTTTGGTATTTGTTATTGACGGTAAAGGACTGCCATGGCGTCATATTTAGACGCTCTGGGTCGGGACGCATGCGCTTCACTGACATGCGGAAAACAACGGGACAATTAAGTTTAGGAAAAGATGGCGGATGGGGTAGGAAATGTACGTTTCGGGACACGCGGAAACAAGAACCGTGAAAGTGGAAGTCCTGTGTCCCGACCAACGTCCCTTCGGCGTTTTGGTTTCCATACTACTCTCTACGCTGTTTAGACGCAAGGGGGTTTTAGACGCTAAAGGGGGTTTAGATGTAAGGGGGTTTTAGGCTACAGGGGTTTTAGACGCTAAAGGGGTTTAGACGCTAAATTGGGTTTTAGATGCTACAGGGGTTTGCTACAGGGGGTTTTAGACGCTAAAGGGGTTTTAGACGCTAAAGGGGTGTTTAGATGCTACAGGGGTTTAGACGCTAAAGGGGTTTTAGATGCTACAGGGGGTTTTAGACGTAAAGGGGTTTTAGACGCTAAAGGGGTTTAGAAGCTAAAGGGGTTTTAGATGCTACAGGGGTTTAGCGCTAAAGGGTTTTAGAGCTACAGGGGGTTTTAGATGTACAGGGGGTTTTAGACGCTAAATTGGGTTTTAGATGCTACAGGGGGTTTTAGATGCTAAAGGGGGTTTTAGATGCTGAAGGGGTTTTTAGATGCCAAAGGGGTTTTAGACACTAAAGGGGTTTTTAGATTTTGCGTTGGTGTCTGACGCTGAGACGCCAACCAAGCGTCAGTATTTAAAGATGGAGGAGAGGAGCGAGATGGATATTTGCTAAAAAAAACGCAGAGGTTGTTGAACGTGATACCTCTGCTGCTTAAAAGTCAGTTTTCAGTCTTGTAAACACCTGTTTCCTGGAGAAAGTCTTGTGTTTTCTCCTTAACTTCTCCAGGACATGAACACCTGTTTCCTGGTGAAAGTCTTGTGTTTTTCCTAACTTCTCCAGGACATGAACACCTGTTTCCTGGTGAAAGTCTTGTGTTTCTTAACTTCTCCAGGACATGAACACCTGTTCCTGGTGAAAGTCTTGTGTTTTCTCCTTAACTTATCCAGGACATGAACACCTGTTTCCTGGTGAAAGTCTGTGTTTTCTCCTTAATATCTCCAGGACATGAACACCTGTTTCCTGGTGAAAGTCTGGTGTTTTCTCCTTACTTCCAGGACATGAACACCTGTTTCCTGGTGAAAGTCTTGTGTTTTCTCCTTACTTCTCCGGACATGAACAACTGTTTCCTGGTGAAAGTCTGGTGTTCTCCTTAACTTCTCCAGGACATGAACACCTGTTTCGGTGAAAGTCTTGTGTTTTCCCTTAATTTCCCCGACCAATCAGCAGTCGCAGGTTTCCGTCACCTTCTGGTGTCTCTCAGCTCTCTGGACCCTTAATGAGGTAGTACTACAAAAACTACTTGTTAGCAGGTACCAGGACTTTTTATTGTAATGGAAAACCATAAGAGAGAAGTAGATGCCATGCAGTGGAAAAACGCCATTAGAGTCGGATTTGGTCACATTCTGGTTGTGCGGATCAAACGCTGTCGTCATGGAAACAGATCTCCGCTGGTCTTTCCTCAGATCGGGTCTTCGTGGTGCGATGAGACCGGATCTCTCAGGTCAGGGTGCCGGTGAACGACCTGATTAACCCTCGTGTGTCCTCCGTCCACGGCACGAGATTTTAGTTTTCTCGGTCCACATTAAAAATGCCTTTCTTTCCAAAGGTTTCTTTAAAATTTATATCTTTGGGGAAAAAAAACAAAGGGTAAAAGAACGACGAAAAAAGTGATGAAAATGACGGATAAAGCTTAAAAAACGGAGGAGAAACAGATGAAAAGTGACACAAAAAAAAAAAAGTTATTTGATGCAAAAAAAACAAACACAACAACAGGGTGAAAGAGTCCCATGTTGTTGGTCATTTCCTTGTCTCCAATTCCCCTGAAAGTCAGAATCTGCTATTTGCCAGGGAATTTGCTTTGGATCATCATTGCTTACAATGCATTAACACACAAAAAACAACCCAAATATATACACACTAATACATACACACTAATATATACACACTAATAATACACACTAATACATACTCACTCTAAACAGAAACAATGTGAGGCATATGAGGAGTGCAAAGTGTGAGGAGTAAGCATGATAGTTATTTTGTTAATTATGGAGAATTTTCATTTGCCGTGATTTGATTGGTTGGTTGGTCGGAGTCATGGGTACCTATTTATATCACCTGTTGCAGCGCGGCGGCTCCTAAACAGGAACAAAAGCAGCTTGGGTTCATCCTCTCTCGCAATCAGGGCGAGACAGAGGACTAGAGATGGCTGTGTGTGTGGTGTGGTGTGTGTTGTGTGTGTGGTGTGTGTGTGTGTGTGTGTGTGTGTGTGTGTGTGTGTGTGTGTGTGTGTGGTGTGCAGTTTTTACCTCATTTTGTAGTTATTATATGGTTCAAATACTTATTTTGGTGTTTTATGAATTTGTGCTGGATTAAAAAAGCATTAAAAAATGCTGTGGTTCCCATTGTGGTGTGTGTGTGGTGTGTGTGTGTGTGTGTGTGTGGTGTGTGTGTGTGTGTGTGTGTGGTGTGTGTGTGTGTGTGTGAGAGAAAGAGGTGGAGGGAAGTTGCAGGAAATTGACAGAAAAAAATAGATTCATGTCCTCGTCTTCATCCTTCTGTTCTGTTTGCTCCTCATATCTTTCTCTCACACACACACAACACACACACAACCCACACACACACACACACACACCCACACACACACACACACCACACACACATTATGAATAAAACATTGAGTGAATTACACAGTAATTTGAGGGAATGTTTATTCAATTCATTCAAACCTTTATTTAACCAGGATTAAAAAAACTCCTTCAAATAGACACAGAGACACTTCCAGGTAAATACAGAGACACATCCAGGTAAATACAGAGACACAGAGACACTTCCAGGTAAATACAGAGACACTTCCAGGTAAATACAGAGACACATCCAGGTAAATACAGAGACACAGAGACACTTCCAGGTAAATACAGAGACACATCCAGGTAAATACAGAGACACAGAGACACTTCCAGGTAAATACAGAGACACTTCCAGGTAAATACCGAGACAATTCCAGGTAAATACAGAGACACTTCCAGGTAAATAAAGAGACACTTCCAGGTAAATACAGAGACACAGACACACATCCAGGTAAATACAGAGACACTTCCAGGTAAATACAGAGACACTTCAGAGACACAGACACACATCCAGGTAAATACAGAGACACTTCAGAGACAGAGACACTTCCAGGTAAATACAGAGACACTTCAGAGACAGAGACACTTCCAGGTAAATACAGAGACACTTCAGAGACAGAGACACTTCCAGGTAAATACAGAGACACTTCAGAGACAGAGACACATCCAGGTAAATACAGAGACACTTCAGAGACACAGAGACACTTCCAGGTAAATACAGAGACACTTCAGAGACAGAGACACTTCCAGGTAAATCCATAGACACCGAAACACTTCCAGGTAAATACGTAGACACAGAGACACAGGTGCATTCTGGGCGTGCTGGTCTTAAAGGGAGGTGTGTTCAGGTGCATTCTGGGCGTGCTGGTCTTACAGGGAGGTGTGTCAGGTGCATGGGCGTGCTGGTCTTACAGGGAGGTGTGTCAGGTGCATTATGGCGTGCTAGTGTTACACGGAGGTGTGTTCAGGTGCATTCTGGGCGTGTGGCTTACAGGGAGGTGTGTCAGGTGCATTGGGGTGTGGTCTTACAGGAGGTGTGTTCAGGTGCATTCTGGGGGTGCTGGTCTTACAGGGAGGTGTGTTAGGTGCATTCTGGGCGGTGCTAGTGTTCACGGAGGTGTGTTCAGGTGCATTCTGGGTGCTGTCTTAAGGGAGGGGTGTTCAGGTGCATTCTGGGCGTGGGTCAGAGGGAGTGTGTGCAGTGCATTCGGGCATGTGGTCTTAGAGGGAGGTGTGTTCAGGTGCATTCTGGGCGTGCTGGTCTTGAGGGAGGTGTGTTCAGGTACATTCTGGGCATGCTGGTCTTACAGGGAGGTGTGTTCAGGTGCATTGGGGTGCGGTCTTAGAGGGAGGTGTGTTCCGGTGCATTCTGGGGTGCTGGTCTTACAGGGAGGTGTGTTCAGGTGCATTCTGGGCATGCTGGTCTTAGAGGGAGGTGTGTTCAGGTGCATTCTGGGCATGCTGGTCTTAGAGGGAGGTGTGTTCGGGGCATTCTGGGCGTGCTGGTCTTAGAGGGAGGTGTGTTCAGGTGCATTCTGGGCATGCTGGTCTTAGAGGGAGGTGTGTCAGGCGTGCATTCTGGGCGTGCTGGTCTTAGAGGGAGGTGTGTTCAGGTGCATTCTGGGCATGCTGGTCTTAGAGGGAGGTGTGTTCAGGAGCATTCTGGGCATGCTGGTCTTACAGGGAGGTGTGTTCAGGTGCATTTTGGGCGTATTGCCATCTTGAGGAAGTGATCGCATCATCGACCAACAAAAACCTCTAAAGTCCATAACGAAGCATTTCATTGTAATTTTAACAGCACATTGGTAAAATACGTCTAGGTTCGTGCACACACACACACACTATGCTAATTACACACACACAGGGACACACACTCTGCTTGTTACACACACAGGGACGCGCAGCAGCACACACACATGCAAAAGATTACATATAAAAAAATGCAATGGTGCAAATCCACCATCATGGACACCCCTCTGATTAGTGAAGACACGAACCCTACTCCTTTAGGACCATGCGCCCGGCGCACGGACCCTTTCATTTCACCGTCAAACTAGCAAAAGTGGACTCGGATGCGCGTCACGCCGTGCGCTCAGATGGTTAAAAGAGGGCCCACATACCGCTTTTCACACATTGAGCGTCTCTGAGACGGACTGAATGGGGTGTTTTTATATTTTCAGAGCCTGAAAGGTCGCGCACCTGCACCACAAAGGGTTAGAATAAGCCGTGGGAATGAGAAATCACAGATTTACGAGAGAGAGAGAGAACACAGTGTGAATGCGATGGGTTGAGGACGTGCTGATAGCAGGAAGGTGTGAAGAGGACAGTGTGAAGAGCAGTGATTGGCCACTCTGCCGCGTCCCCATTGACCTCCATGAGAGACGCATTGACGGAGGGATCAGAGAGGGACAACATGCAGCTGGAAACGCCCTCAAATACCCCGCGTAACGACGTAGTCTGCCCCCAGGACTCAAACTTTAATGTTATTTCCTCTTTTAATGTGGTGGAATGTTAACCCTTTGTGTCGTGTTCCCGTCAAAATTGAAAATCAACTCTTTTGTTGATGTTTTTTTTAAAAAATGTTTTTACCTTTTTCTTACGTTTTTGTCCCTTTTTTCAACACTTTTGACGCTTTTTTTCAATGTTTGTCTCTTGTTTTGACGTTTTCAACGCTACGTAACACTAACCTATTAACTTTGGTTTTACAGTTGTTTTGGTAATTTATCAGTTTAGTTCATTTCAAGTTTATTATCATATGAGTACCACAGCAATGAAATACAATATGCCTTTTATTCTCTCAGCACCAGTCAACAATAACAGGTTATTATGGTCAATAAACCTCATTTATAGGAAATTATCCCTAATGTTTGAGTCAGAAAAGCAGAAATTAGGAATTATTGAGACTAAAATTAAAGGAATGGATGTTGATGATAATCACAGACTGGAATATGTCAACTTTTACTCAATACTATTTCAACAACACTTCACTTTGTTTTACAATGCTATAAAATAGAATAAGACCCAAAATTAATGAAAGTAGAGATTTGTACTTGGCAAAGAGCGTTGGAATCAATCATGTTATTTTGGGGAATTAAAAAGAACATTGATATAGGACAACATGGGGACAACATGGGGACAACAGGAGGACGGCATGGGGACAACATGGGGACAACAGGAGGACAACATGAGGGACGTGTAAGTCTTAATAAATGAGAGTTTCTGCAGTTTGAGGCGTTCAGTGTCTCTTTATTTAGAGTCTTTTTCGGTGATTATAGCGCTGCTGCAGCATTAGTTGGCTGGTGGATGTCAGGCTGGAGCCCAGAGGTGTTGGAACGACATCAGACAGAGGAGGACAAAATGGAGGGAAGGATGGGAGGAAGAAGAAGAGGAGGGGGCGGGGGGGGGCAGGATGGGAGGAAGAGGAGGAAGAGGACGAGTGGTGCAGACACGGTCTCTCTGTTTCCATTGGCCGGTTCCTGTCATCGTTCCTTCTTCTCCTCCATCTGTCCCTGTCTGCTTTCCCCCTCTTCCGTCTGTCTTTTATTTCTGTCTCCATCTTCGTCTTTATGTATTGTCTCTCTGTTACCATTGGTCTGTCGTTCCTTCTTCTCCTCCATCTGTCCCTGTCCCTGTCTGCTTTCCCCCTCTTCCGTCTGTCTTTTATTCTGTCTCCATCTTTGTCTTTTTGTATTGTCTCTCTGTTCCATTGGTCTGTCCGTGTCATTGTTCCTTCTTCTCCTCCATCTGTCCCTGTCCCTGTCTGCTATCCCCCTTTTGTCTGTCTTTTATTCCTTTCTCCATCTTTGTCTTTTTGTATTGTCTCTCTGTTACCATTGGTCTGTCCGTGTCATTGTTCCTTCTTCTCCTCCATCTGTCCCTGTCCCTGTCTGCTTTCCCCCTCTTCCGTCTGTCTTTTAATTCTGTCTCCATCTTCGTCTTTTTGTATTGTCTCTCTGTTTCCATTGGTCTGTCCCTGTCATTGTTTCTTCTTCTCCTCCATCTGTCCCTGTCCCTGTCTGGTTTCCCCCTCTTCCGTCTGTCTTTTATTCCTTTCTCCATCTTCGTCATTTTCTATCGTCTCTCTTTGCCTCGTTTTACCTCCCTTTTTTCGGTCTCTCCTTTTAATTCCTCTCGGCCTCTTTTACTTTTTGTTTATTCCTTTTTGTCGTCCTGGGTTTCTTTTCTTCAATCTCTTGTTTTTTGTCTCCCTGTTGCTCCTCTTCCTCTTTCTCCCTTTTCGTTATCTCACCATCTTTTTTTTGTTGCATTTCTTCTCTCTCGTTTCTGAATATTTCCCCCTTTTTTTCTCGTCTTTTAGTTTTTCCTCTCATTTCTTTCAGTCTGTCCCTTTCTGCTCATCGTCTTTGTTTACCTCCCTTTTCTGTCTCCCCTTTCAATTCGTCTCTTCCTCTTAATTTGTCTATTTCTCTCAGTTTTTTCTTCAAATTTTCTCGTTTTTTTGTCTTTGTCTCTCTGGCTTTCATTCCATCACTCGTTTCTTTTGTCTCCCTGTTACTCCTCTTTCTCGCTTTTCATTATGTCACCATCTTTTTTTTGCATTTCTTTTCCCATTTCCCCCTCCTCCTCTATGTTTCTGTCTCTCTCTTTAGGTCTGTACATCTTTTTCCCTGTTTCATTCAGTCTGTCTCCCTCTCTTTTTTGCTTGTCTTTTCCTCTCGTCTCCTTCGTTTATTTCATTCAATCTCCCTTTTCTGTCTCTCTTTCAATCTGTCTCTGCCTCTACTTTCTTCTATCTTCATTCCGCTCAGTATCTCTTTTCTTGGTTCTTATCTTTGTCTCTCTGACTTTCTTTCTCTCCATCTCTCATTTTTGTTGTCTCCTTGTTGCTCCTCTTTCTCTTTCTCTCTTTTCGTTATCTGCGTCGGTCCCTCTCGACATCTTTTTGGTCTTCTGTTTTGCATTTACCCTCCTCCTCTATCTAGGTTTCTGTGTCTCTCGTCATGTCTCTGAATCTGTCTTTATTTGTCTTTTCATTTGGTTTCTCCCTCTCGCTTCTTTCCGTCTGTCTCTTTCTGTCTCCCATCTTTTTTGCTTTGGCTTTTGTCTCCTTTGTTTACCCCGTTACCTCCCTTTTCTATTCCTCCTATTTGTCTCTGCCTCTTTTACTTTCTATTTATTCCTCTCCATGTTTCTCTTTTCTTGTTTTTCAGTCTCTCTTGCTTTCATTCCATCGCTCATCTCTCGTTTTCTTTTGTTTCCCTGTTACTCCTCTCTCTAGATAGAGCCCAATGCCTTAAATGGGGGTGAAGATTGGGACTGACCAGAGCAACGGGAGACCTATAGACTTTCTGCAAACTAAAAAAGAAAAGAAAATGACCAACACATTTGTTTTTTTACTACATGGGAGTCAAAACCAATGAAACTGGCACATGTCCTGGAGAGAAAACACTTTGAAAGCCGAGCAAAAGATACGACGTACAACGTTTTTGACTAAACCAGCCATCACAGGCTGAATTATTGATGAGCCGAATATTTGATAAAGAGCTTCATAATTTCAGTCCACATCCAGCTGCCAAGTGGCTTTCCAAACAGTCGTCTGTTGTCAGTTTAAACGCAGGCTGAAGAGCTGAAAACCCGCCGTCGAGCTCTCACTCGTAATGGATGTCGGGTTAATTACTCACTGATGAAGTCCAGGGAACGCTGATGGATCGGCGCCGTTGCATCTCTGAAATAAATACTAAATGTCTCGCAACTGCTGAAAAGCCCTTTGACTCTAACACTGCCTGATGGGAAGCGTGTGCAGCTGTGTCTGTGCACAGAGGTGGAGGTTATTTAACTTCAGGATACTAGCGGGCAGAGTAAATGAGTTGTGTGCACCAGAGCTAACAGGCTAACGGCTCGGGGTAGTAAACAAGAGGTAGTGCAGCATTAAAGTGGTAAAAGGAGGCCGCCACAGGCCGCTTATGCAACGGGATATTGGAGAGCTTGTCAGGTCATGTTTACTTGCAGGACTAATGTACCTATTTAAGAGACTCCAGAGATGTGTGCAACACTAGGTGCATTTATTTAAACCTGACAACAAACGGGTAAAATGTGTCAAAACAGCCCGAGAGAGCCATCGCATGCTCCAAAATCTCTGTCTCAAGTCAACAAGTGGACCAATCAAAAAACAAATAGTCATTCATCCAAATAGTCGGTTTAACTGGACCTTTATAGGTTTTATTTTAAATAAACAGGGACACTGCACAAGTTAACATTAACCTAGTATAAGAACAAGGAACGTAGTCCCTTGGCAACCTTTGGACCAAAAACAGCTGTTTTTAAAGGTTGTGGATGTGTTGTATCAGGTACCAGTCAAACAATAACACATGGATCCAGAAAGGCGGGTTTGAGTAATAATTCATGAGTTTGAAGGTTTATCAGTTGCCAGGGGACATTAATGATCATTTAGACTTAGACTTAGCTTTATTAGTCCCTTTGGGATGACTCCCGCAAGGAAATTAAAGTTACCAGCATCCGTTACAGCATGAAGGACAAAAAAGAAGAATACAATACAACACAATGATATAATAATACATTTTTCCTGCATTTAGACAACAAATGAAACCGTAGAAATGCGCCAATCAAGATTCAACGTTCAAAGTCCTTTATTGATCCCACCGATGACGTTTTCAGTGTTTTCCCCAGGTTTGTGGAAGATGTTCTGTACGTGCACATATTTGGCGGCGGGTTTTAGGATTCCTAGTCTGTTTCCACCCTCCTACGGACTTCCGCTCACTTTTCATTTTCCTTCAGTACACCGTCTGGGTTTTCTCCGGCCAGATCTTACCCGGTCCAATCAGAGAATAGAGGGAGCGGCTGAGAACAATGGCATTGAGGTCGTGCGCTAGTTTGAGCTGTATTTCCGTAATGGCGGCAGAGAAAGATGCGAGCGAAGCCATTCGGTGCCGAATATCCAGAAGTTAAAGCCCGAGCAGGAACAATCGTTACTGAGTCTTGTTGCTAGCTGTGATGTTGTGGCCCTCCTCCTCATGTGGCTCGGGAACAGTTTGATTGTCCAGCTCGCTCCGTTAGTGGTGAAGGAGTTAGCTAAGGCTAACGCTAGCGATGCTAAGCCGACGCCACGACCAGACGTTAGCGATTGGTTATGGCAGATCCAGAGTGGCTCTGGGCAGATCCAATAGTTTTAAACTTCAACAGAGTACCCGCCTTCAAGGAAGTTAACACTGGTCAACGGAGAGTGTGACGTGGTGTTGAAAACGTAAAACAAAGTGACAAAAGTGTTGAAAAAATAGTCAAAAACGTAAGAAAAAGTAAAAAACATTGATAAAAAGTGTTGATTTTCAATTTTGACAGGAAGACAACACGAGGGTTAATGTGCTGTAAAACTATCTGGATGAATGACTTCTTGGCCCAGAAGTTGGTTGCTAGTCCCAGGGGAACGACACAAACCGGGTCCACCCCAGACCAGTCAGAAAATCAGCCAGACGGGTAACTAGTCAGCCATCAAGGCAGTCAGTAAATCAGTCAGCCATCCCATCTCCCAGGAGGCCAGGGAAGCCATCCAGTTGGTCAGTCAGTCAGTCAGTTGTGGCAACAATACAGTGATTATCTGGAGCATGTGATGTATGTGTTTACGCCTCCCTCCCTCCATCTGCCTGACTGTTTTCCTCCCCCTGCTTGCACCTCCATCTCCCCCGTGTGATTGTTTCTCCACCTGAGCGCCTCTCTGTCTGCGTCTCCCTGTTTCATCAGTCTGACTCACTCGTTCGCCTTCTCCTCGGAGACGAGTGTGTGACTCTGCTCACCAGAAAACGTCTGGACTCTTCACAGCTTCTCACAGCTGAGCAGGTGGCTGCTGCACATCAGCGTGTGACTCACACATGCGTTGATCTTTTGCTTCATCCATTCATTAAATTCTCCAAACGTGTTACAACCAAGCAGCAGTTTTTAGAGGAGAAGTCTAGTGTAGTTTTCTCATTGTCAACAAATCCAATGAAAAGACCAAAAAAAACATCCTTCTAACAAGTATAAATGCCTGCAAGGCATTCCCATGAATTGGTTCGGACATGTTATGAAATTATGGCGACCTGAAGAACTTTAGCCGACCAGTTGCATGACAATTACCTTTATTAAGTTAAATTCAGCTGAGAAATGGTGACTGAGCCATCGTTTTCAGCAGCTGTTGCAGTTGAGTTTAGCCAACAATGTGACCATCTTGATGAGGTTGGGTTGGGGGTTAGGTTTGTGTTAGAAAGCCTAGAAAAACAAGAAAACTGTGTCTGTGATGGGAGCTATGAGGGGCACAAGGGGACCATATGTGTGGAAAGCCACGTAAAAAACTCCTTAACCAAACCCAGTTTGGGTGTCTAACCCTAACCCCTAACCTTCGCCGTCATGCGACGACAACGGTTAAGTTTAGGCAACAACTAGTTAGGATTAGAAGAGACATTGTGGTTTCGTCTCATTAAGTAGTCGACATGTTTTCTGGGTGAAATATTGTGTTTTCTCCTCAACTTCTTCCGAGACAAACCCACCGACCTCGTTCTTCACTACGAGGATCTTCACTCTCTTATCCCTCATGTTGACCTTGGGTCAAATTTTATGGTTTTTATTGTTGCAATAAATGGGCCGTCGAAATAAGCGCTGAAAATGTCAACATTAAAAACATCAAAAAACATCAATAAAGCACCCACAACATTGGAAAAATAACAAAAATGTCAGAAAAAGTGATAATGTTGAAAAAACAACGTTTTGTTATGGTTGAGGGGAAGTCAGTGCGCTGCTGTCAGTAAGAAATACGTGGAATACTTACCAATTAGAGTGCTCTACTTTCCATAGCTGTATATATATACAGTTGTGTTCGAAATAATAGCAGTGCCTTTAGAAAAATGAGTAAATGTCAAAATTCTTCAAAGAAATTGTACTTTAATGAACACAGATACATTGGGGACACAGTACATTCTATTCCAAAGCAACAATTGCGCAAAGTCATCAAAACTAAATAATAATAATATATTTCAAATAAAGTAAGAAATGGCATGTTCAAAAGAATAGCAGTGTTGCCATCTTTCCTTGAAACTCAAAAATGTACTGTACAACAAGAATTCTTGATAATGAACCTAGCTGAGTATCCTAAACTAATTTTGTCGCAAAACCACGTTTTTCCGATGACTGCTTCACATCTGTGGGGCATGGAGTCAACCAACTTCTGGCATCGTTCCACAGGTATTGCAGCCCAGGATAATTGCACTGTATCCCCAATTCCTCAGCGTTTCTTGGTTTTGCCTCATGCACTGCACTTTTTATGTCAGCCCACAAGTTTTCAATGGGATAAGGTCCGGGGATTGTGCTGGCCACTCCATCAGTTGAATCTTGTTCATCTGGAACCATGCTTTTGCTCGCTTGCTGGTGTGTTTGGGGTCATTATCCTGTTGAAAGGTCCACCTCAACGGCATTTCCTCCTCAGCATATGGCAGCATGACCTCTTCCAGATCCTGATTGTACTGGACTGATCCATGATCCCTTGTATGCGGTGAATCGGACCACCCCATAGTATGAAAAACATCCCCATATCATGATGCTTTGCACAACCATGCTTATGGTCTTCAGTGATTACTGTGGCTTGCAATTCTGGTTTTGCAGGGCGTCTGACATACTGCCTGTACCCTTAGACCCAAAAAGAACAATCTTGCTTTCATCTGTCCACAAGATTTATGCCATTTCTTTTCAGGCCAGTCAATGTGCTCTTTGGCAAATTGTAAACGTTCTGCACGTCTTTTCTCAGCAGTGGGACTTTGCGGGGGCTTCTTGCTGGAAGGTTAACCTCATAAGACGTCTTCTGATTGTCACAGTACTCACTGTCAACTGAAGGCCTTGCTTGATCCTCTTGGATCCCATCATTGGCTGAGTCTTCGCCAGTTTGGCTATTCTTCTGTCCATTCGAGGTTTTTTCTTTCTTTTTCTTCCTCGTTTTTCAGTTTTTTGCTCCCATTCAGGGCATTTGAGATCATTTTAGCTGAACAGCCAATGATTTTCTGCACCTCTTTGTATGTTTTCCCTTCTTTAATCATTTTTTTATTAGGAAACGCTCATCTTCAAACAGTGTCTTGAACGACCCATTTCATTGTTTTTTCAGGAGAAATGCCAGCACCAGCATGCCTTGTTTGATCCTTAAATACGATCACCTGTTAACACCCTTTTTTTCCATTACCCTCCCTAATTGATGCCCTCTCTAATTGAACTCACCACTGCTATTTTTTTGAACACACCCTTTTCAGTTAATCATTCAATTTCACAGAATCCACAGTATGCATGGCTGTCCTGTTGGGTTTGTTGGTTTTCTATACCTTTATTTTACCCCCCAGAAACTTATCTGGGGTATAGAGTTTGAAATGTTAATAAAACCAGTGATTTTCTTGCTGCTGTTGAGGCACTGCTATTATTTCGAACACAACTGTATATATATATAAATATATATACATATGTACATATATATACATATACACACACACGCGAATGGTTCATGAGAACAGGCTGAAGCCTGACATATCTTCTTCCTATGTGTCATAAAAACACATCAATGAGTCACTCATCCACTGGGCGACATGTTCCTTCATCACCAACAACACACACGCAAACACACCGTCCTGCTGCCACAAATACTCACTCATTATAGCCCCAAACGGGGAAAATGGTCCCCAACAACTGCACTATTTGCTCCTGTTTGTTTGATAAATGAACTACAGTGAGCAGCTTTGAATGTAGTTTTTAACCCTCGTGTTGTCCTCGGGTCAAATTGACCCATTTTCCTATATCAGTGTTATTTTTTAACCCTTGTACGTTATTCAGGTCAAATCGACTCATTTCAAATTTTTACAAGACGAAAAATGGTCCAAGTTACATTTTTTTCTACCTGAAATCAACGGCCTTTCCTTATTTCCTGAGATAAACATGTATTCCTGACTCAATTCAGAACACAATTCAGGATATGTACACTTATGTTTTTTTCCCATAGTGGATTTTTAACATGAATTATAACCTTATGACAAAAAA